>NC_037638.1:20296201-20397724 GCF_003254395.2 Apis mellifera
GAGTAAATTTTTCTTCTTAATAACGTGTACTTTTAATTTTGAAGATTCAAAAGTTTAAGATTTAAAAGATATAGAACAATGATTTAGAAAAATCTTAAAAATGCTTCTTTATTTCAATAGTTTGATATATTTTGAGAAAGAAACGATTAACTTTTCTCCGTTGATTAAAGTTTTCACGAGTCGATGGTATTGCAACTTTTTGGAATAATCGAGAGAAAATTGGACGCGAAAATCGGCGATAGAAACGCCCGACGAGTTTTTTTCCAAAGACAATGGAATATTTCTGCGTGACTCGCGCGATCGAGCGGTCGCGTTAAATAATGCAGCGCGCGGATGGAAATATCCGGTTTCGATTATTCGTTGCGCCGTTAACTACGGAAGAAAGTTCCGCCCGCTATTTTTGGAGAGAATTTCATTATTGCGCAAGTACGATCGACGTCCCCGGCTAAACTATAGCGGAGGAAGGAAAGGAGAGAAGCGGCGAGCAAAGAGGAAAATTGGTCCACCGAATTACCTAATCTCCCTACACCTCCTACCACCACCAGTCGGTGATATTCGTGGCTCGTAAGTCGGCTAACCGCTTACTTACAAAGATTACATTCCGTTTTAGCGGCAGAGCTTTGCTAATTCCTCAACACGAGAGCCGTATCACGGATATATTCACCCCTCTATCCGAGAAAGGGCATCCGTTACGTATAACCACAGTTGAATAATAATCGAAATTCGATCGTGAAACGCGCTACCGTGTTTGATCCGAGGATTTTTTTCCCCATTTATTATCGCGCAAAGTGATTGTTAAGATTCCCGTAGAAATATCCGTGTGGAGAGAAATATAAAATTCGTTCGCGGAAAAAGGTGTGGTTAAATCGTAAAATTCGTACGTAGATCCTCGAGAGGACTCTCCGTTTTACGATGAAGCGAGAAACTGAGAGAGCTACTCCTTTGATATCCCCGCTATGAAACTAAAAACTAAAAATTTACTGGCTTTCAACGGAATAGGGCCGGAACGGAACACGCTTTCATTTCGGCCTTCCTCTATTCCGAACGATACTTTGTTCCTTTCTCGGGGTAATCGAAACAAAGTCTCGGTCACCGGTGGGTGATTTAAAGGATCCCCGAGCAAACGACCCTTCCACGTTATAAAGTCCGAGTCCTTTCTCTGTTGCGTGGATACCACTTACCTCTGGGTGTCCTCGTGTCTGGTAACGTGAGCCAAAGAGGGAATAGAATTGGCGCGACTAAAATGTAAGTTAACCTCTTCCTGGCACTGCTGGGCCACCCCATGTCCAACGCTTCCGGAGGGTCATCCTCCTCTCCCTGCAACAACAAAACGTCAATTCCAAAGGCACGATTCCTTCTTCCTTGTGGAAATCGTTTTCGCTCCCTAATCAACAATCCCTTCCCTTGATCCGTCTGATTGCGCGCTACTAACCCGAGTGGAATTAAGAGCAAGCTTTTCTCCTACGAACTGCGCTTGAACGACGATTATCGTTGGAGGGGTGCAATAAGGCTCGTGGTAAAAGAGACAGGCCTCTAAATTTTACGCGGTGGATACCGCGGTAAAGGTACAAAAGCGGAAACCCTTACATACATATATCCATCCTCGGGTAACCGCGACACAATGGCCTCGTAGATGTTTCGGATTTTCCAGCTGCAATCGTTCCAACGGAGATAATTGCCGTGGAATGAAGCGACGCCCAGTAATTCCCCTCTAGCACACCAATAATTTTCATCGAGGCCACGCGACCGAGCACCTAACGCCGTGTCGTTCGTCGCTGGTCGAGCGTCGGACCAGGGATCGAGACTCTATCGCTATCACAGAAACGCCGGGTAATACCGGGGTAATCGAGCTTCAAACAGATTCTACTAATAGCAACGTGATAAATACTAATATGGGATGCGAACCAGTAGAATAAAGCGAGATTAATAAAGATCGAAATACGAAAGAGAAAAGTTGCGGAAAGATAGACGACCTTGGAGATCGACAGGCTAGAGAGAAAAAAGAGAGAGAGAGAGTGTGTGTGTGTGAGAGAGAGAAAGAGAGAGAGAGGAGAGAAGAGATAATCGTGCCAGAAGACGCGGAACTCGGGCGGAAAAGGCATTGGCTGGTGACTTTGCTTCGATTATCCGAGAGTAAAAGAGGGACCGAAATAGGCAATGTGTAGCGCAGCGACGCCGGGTGTAGCCAGAATTGACCCAGATTCGCGATGCATTCAAAATGAAAAGGCCTTCTCACTCATTTAGGACAAAGAGGTTCGAGATTCCCCCGCGCGCGCCTGCTCTTTCCGACCACTAGCTAATATCGGGAAAAAGCTTGCGCTGCCAATTTCTCAGTCGCGGAAAATCGGTTCGCGCCTCAATCGTCCGGTTACTTTCTCCAATTAACCCATCCCCCGAGATCAACCCCTCCTAGGAGGGGTTCCTAGGTTCGAGGTTGAAGCGGCGAGTGGCCGTGAAACGCCGCCTCATTTCTCTACGCGACGATCGTCACATTTTCACGGAACGTTACCTTCACCGACGCGAATATCACGAGAACGAGGTGGGGAACGACCGTCTCGACGACGGTGGACGGCCAAGTCGACCGGCCACAAAGGATATTAAGCTGAAAGCCGAGATGGCTCGAGACGGCCAACTTTCAACGTCGAATCGCTCGAAAATGAAAGTTCTCGCCCGGGAAAAAGCCACTTTTCGCAATTGTCTTGTTTCCCCGGATGTCGTTTCGCTATACAAAACGACCCAATTCTCCAACGCCCGCCCATTGTCGAGCCTTTGCTATAAACGTCTTCGTTACGTTATACATCTGCCAGATGGAAGACATCTTCTAGATGGAAAGAGGGGGGATCGTTTGTCAGAAGGCGACCGGTCGGAAAATAAGGAGTTGCTCGAGTTCATTTTTCCTATCGATCGATCGTGTCCATCCGAATTATCAAGCGTCTATCTCTGACCGAGATCAGATGGGCGGAATTTCAGATAAGAGGCGATATCGATAGCTGGGTGTCCGTTCGCGTCGAGAGACAATCGGCCGCCACGACCATTTCCCCGAGAAAGATCGGCGAGAAATATTCCCTTCGTAACGTGACGTGACGCAGATAAAAATTTATCGAGCGTAATTTCCTCTTCGCCGCGAATCGCGTGTAAAATCTAATAAAATTTTTCGCGAATCGCGAAATCGATTTCTCGACGCGAAAAAAAGGGAAAAGAAACAAGAAACAATGGCGCGAGGTTGATGGCTCGAAGGATGGCGCGTTGGCTGATTCGCGAGACTGGTCGTTTCATTCCGATTCGATCGATGGACGATAATTGGCTCGGCCGTCGAGTCCGGATAGCGACTGCAGTTATTTTAGAAATGGCCCCTGGGAAACCGAGAAATCAGAAAACGAGGAAATTTCGCATCCGACCGGTCTTCGTGACAGGAAACGAATTCAAATTACGATCCCATGTACACGGATCGTTGGGATGAAACGGGAGAGAGAGAAAGAAAGAAAGAGAGAGGGGGAGGGGGGAGAAAAAGAATTCCAGTCGATTCTTCGCCTCGTCACTGTGTTAAAGTCGCACGACCTCCGCCGACTTCACCCTCCGGGAAATGGGATCGCGAAGGACATCGCGACCGAATTAACGTTTTCGTCGCGCGGCCATTGTTCCTGTCATTGGACCAACCAGCCTCCCAGCCAGAGAGAGAGACTCTCTTGTCTACATGGAAATTCGCACCAACGACGTTTCGCCAGCATTGCGGCCACCGGTTTCTAGTTGGCACAGGCGAGGAATGCGGCCGCTATTGCTTGCCTCTGTTGTAACTATCTTCCACCGTAATTCGCAAATTATCGATATGGAACATCTCTTCCTCAATTTCCAAAATTTCCTCATTTTCAAAATCGAATCTTGCAAAAGAGATTATCGCCGTGATTTAAAATCTTGCTAAAAAATTAAGATACGTTGAGTAATAAGATATGCGAGAAAAGTGCGAGGAAGAGAATTGCTTGTAATTATGGAATATTTTTCCATGATGAAAAAGATTCCATATATATCCGTTTATACGAACATATTGGAATAAGAATAACTTTAATCAGACTTAACGTTCGAATAAAAACTGCTTTGCAATGCTTGCTTCTAAGAGGAAAAAATGTCGACGATTCTCGTAATTTCAACAGTTATTACATAAGACTTTAAAAAGTGTCTCTTAAAAAAAAAGAGCTTTCGATTCTATGTCAAAGAGAGAAAAAGAGAGAAAGAGAGAAGAGAGAGAAAGAAAGAAAGAAAGAGAGAAGAGAGAGAGAGAGTAAAATATAATACCAATGTTCGGCTATTTCCACCCTGCATATTCGGTGAATTGAACAATTACCGAATCGAGGCCCGCGTCGAGGCCAGCGGCTATACCGCCATTGGGAAGTTCTTGGATGCCGGCGGTGGTGCCGGCCGTGGTCGTTGTCGTAGTGGTGGTCGTGGTGGTGCCCTGCGAGCCTTGCTGTAACTGTAGGGTGGTCTCTTTCGACGATGCACCTGAGTAATGGGCGGCGGTCGACGTAGCTGCACCGTTATGCGGCCTGGTGGCATCCAACAGCACCTTTAGCGAGGCTATCGCGTGCAGTTGCGTCGCTTTCTCGTCCACTTTGCCTGAACAATACCAGAGATACAGGTTAATGAGGAAAAACACCGAGTCACGCAGCTACCATCTTTCCTTACCTACTCTTTCTACCTACTCTACCTAACTTAACTTTGATCAACTTTTTCAAACCAGCGTGTCATGGGCGTCGATATCAGTGTTTTTTCGTAAACCGATAAAATTACCCCAAAGTGTATACAACCCATGTAAACTTTTTCCACGCGTATAAGTGGGATTGTATGGAATGGAACAAACCGACTGTCCCACCATCTGCTCTTGTGCTCTCCCATCTCTCGTCCCATCCTAGGGACAAATTGATCGTTACAAATTGATATTTTTACACCCCTTTCAGGATTCTCCGGAGAATATTCTCTGTTCGCACGCGAGAACAATCGTTTCATTCTCGAGTTTTAACCGTGCAACCGTGATATATTATTTACGATACGGTAGTTCGAAACGATTGACGCCCATGGATCGCTATTTACGATACTACGAAAAGTGCAACTCGCAAGCGAGAAAATTTCTTTCCCCTCCCTCCCAGTCTACTCTTGTTCTACGTCAAGCCAAATTCCAACGTCCAGGATTCCGTCGGTTATCCTCGGGTATCGGTCCGTGACGACGACGTTGCAAATTTGTTGCGAATTCCGCAAATGCGCAAGACCAGCGGGTATACATACACACGTTCCATTTAAGCGTGCACTTAAAATCTAACCAAAGCTGGAACTACGAAATAATTATGAGCAAGAGTCAAGGCGTTTTCGTGCGCTTCATTGCTACGTTCTACTTCGCCCGATTACCTCGAACAGGCTTGCGTTATGTAATAGGTTACAGTTTCCTCGTCTATTTTGCCAGCCTTAACTGTTAACGATCTGCAAATACGCGCCACAACAGTCTCTACCTCGGCCGGTCGTCGAAAACGATTTCCAGACGAGGGCACGCGTTATGCATTCATTCCGGCGGAAACTATTTCTATGGTTTACGTGGATGAAGCCAGCAACCGTGAAATACTATTAACCAATTAACGATATTTGGCGAGCAAAAGTTTTCCTTGGGACTTCGAGCCGTTTGTCGCGCAGATCGTCCAGTAATTGGATTATCGAAGTTGAATGCCATTATAGGCGGGTAGATCGGCCGGTAAATCGTATTTGAAAAAATTACAGCGAGCGGATTACCGTTTCGAACCAATCACATCTTTTTACGCCTGATGTCGGGAACGCTTTCGTGCCGATCTTCGGTGAAAACATTTTTTAAAATATCACCTTCGAAACTAGAAAGCAACGTGTTTCGAAATAAAGAGTTTAATAACGGGATTTGTGCGAAATGTCGCTCTGCTGAATTATAGATCGGATAAATATTTCGTTTGGATTTAATTGTATGGAAAATGACTCGTTTAAAGTATAATTTTATCATCGTTTAAGTATTCAACATCATCTCTAAATCATAATTTTAATTTCTTCTTTGAAAATATTTTCATTCTTTCGTTCTTCAAATTTTTTCACATCATTCAACGTAATATACCGATTATACGGTAATTTTCTTCAGCTTATCATCCGTATAATTTGTATAAGTTTCAAGAATATATATAGACTTCTATTATTTGTTGCTTAGAAAAGAAATACGGATCCGAAACGTTATATAATGTTTTTTATAGCGCGAATAAAAATAGTAAAAATGTGCTATAATAGTAAAAACTTTCTTTCTTAAAGATATACAATAATTAGAGCATACTCTTATTTTCTAACGAAACATTTTCTTATCAGATTTTACAAGATTTTAGTATTCATCAAACATATTAAAGCAATTGGTACATAATTCTTTATTATTAAATACGGTATTTCGTGATGTATAATTATTTTTGAAATAGTGTACAAACTTAGGAAAAAAAAAAGACCAGTAACACAACAGATAACACAAAAGAGAGCAATCTATTTTAATCTTATTTGTACGTGCGAGACTTTTAACTGTAATGCATGTATTAATTTTTTACGATTATTCTGAATCAGAAATAACCAATCAGATCCATACTCCGTTCTTCTTTCCGTTTGCGCACGATAATTGTCCGTTCCATCTTTTAACGAAGTACGAGAATTTTACAAATCGTTGCTGATTAATACCATGTCCACTCTACGCGTGAATTAATCTCTCCGCAATGATTTTTCTTTCTTTTACGTGGATGACCTTTAATTAATAGCGGATGAACGAGATCTGAATCAACCGATACTCTCGTTTCGTTATCGTTAACCAAGGCAAGAAAAATCACGTATCTATTGGACGAACAGATCCGAAGATATATTTTCCACTAGAGTCATGGTCCAACCCTGTAATGCCGTACTATTTTTTTACACTTATCACGCGACACACCGAGATCTCATAAATTCAACATTACTTTTGCTTATTGCTCTGAATTATTTAACACATTGTGGACGCGAGACGTCAATTGACGTCTTTCGTTTTTGAATCATTGATGATGGAAGATCGTAGCATACGAGATAGATGTGTATCGCGTCTCTTCGTTATGTGCATTATTGCACTACACGTAACAAGAGAATGAAATGAAACTTATAATATATTTATAAATTTTGCGCAGTATCTTTCTCCGAGGGAAAATATTTCCAAGCGAAACGTATAGTGAAATATTTTAAACAATGTATACAAAGGCTATGATAAGACTATCTACTCTTTTAGCAACGTATCATCCTTAATTAAGAAATTAAAAAAAAAAAAAAAAAAAAAAAAAAAAGCCATTGACGTACACGTCTCTCACAATCCTAAAGTTATATAATCAAACAATTGGTTCAGGTTCCATTAAGTAACTATAAAAGTAAGTAACATTCTCTCGATTATCTTATAACATCTCGCGCCCAAGTGATAAAAATTTTACGTCTTCGTTTCGAGGAAAAATTCATATCACGCGATATCTTTGATGAAATCTCGCTTCTACTCTACTCGAAGGGGCGGAAGAATTTCAAATCGCGTGCCGTGTATAAATTTACTGTTATCTTTTCACGAGGAAAAGGAGCGAGCCACCGTGTCGTTAAATATTTTCCCATCCACTCGCGAGTAAATTCCCACGCTTCTCGTGGACCTGGAGCACCATCTCGAGCGCAATTCTCGCCTCTTAATTCAACCTTGTAACCGCGATAATCCCGGATCCGTGCATCGTGATTCGACTTTGGATCGGCTATGCGGTGTAAAAAAAACTCTGGAAAATTCGCTCGTTACGGGGAAAAACTTGGCCGTCGTCACGACGTGAGCCGATCCTGCTCTTATTTCGCGCGATACTAGGTCAAAGAAGAAACTAGACGGGTCAGAGAGGAGAAGAATGGCGAGAAGAACACTGAAAGTCGGCGCGATATGAAAGTATCTGTCTAGCCGGAGGCTATCTCATTTGCTATTTATCTCGTTTCTCTTTCTCCTTTGTATGCCTCCAGTTTTCCTCCCCTTCTCTCTCTCTCTCTCTTTCTCCCCTATATATGTGAAATACGTTATATATCGTCCGAGTTTCTTTTTTTAAGATACATCATTAGTTGTGTTTATCGATCAATATTTTTTTCCACGAAAAAAAGAAATAAAGTTTGTCTAACGCGTTTATCTTTAAATATTTGAATGTTAAATCACGTTCGACTATAATATAAATTAATATCCTGATAGATTAGTGTGGAGAAATATTTTAATTTTTTTTTTTTACGAAGAATGATTATTATTCTTCGATTATCAAATGTATTTATCTAAAATATACTTTTTCGTATCGAACGAAGATAGTATCGATAGTGTAAAGTTTGAAATCAAAGTTGGGAATCTAAAATGATCGCGAGAAAAATTGTAAAATTTTGATTGGTCTCATTGAACAAAAAAAAAAAAAAAAAAGAAAAAAAGAATTCATGCGTGAAGAAGAGGAAGACGATAATTTGACGATTAATTTCAACCAATCGCGTGTGTCCACGGTAGGCATTAGGTCAAAGAGGGGGAAAAAAAAAAAAAAGACCGCTCTGGTGAGTGGCTTTCATCCTCGAAGCTGGAAACGAGGCGAGAAAAGAAAGGCGAAGGGCTTTTGGCGAGAAGTCGGACTGCGATGAAAGAATCGACCCTCGAATTGCCTCGAGCGAGATGGAAAGCTATAAAGTAGGAATGCACGAAGAATAGGGATGGAAAAGAAGAGAAAGGAAGAAGGGTGGAGCTTCGTTTTATCGTGTTTTATTAAACTTTGGTAATTTTGTTTATCTTTCGGATTTTGCACCTTTTTTGAAACCTTGTATAATTGTTCGTGTACAAAAAAACAAAGACAAAGACATTGCGATAAAAGAAAAATAGAAGAAGAAAAGAAGGAAAGAAAGAAAGAAAGAAATGCTTTCAATTAAGATTGCCTTATGGACAGATCGTTTAACGGAAGAATTGCGATAAGAGGGAGAAATCAACAACATCGTGTTTGATAAATTACTCAACGATAACTTACATTCCGTTTAGCGATACAGATCGTTAAAACGAGTACTACGACGAGAAGGAAAAAAACAATCGGGAGTTTCGTTAATTTCTTCAAATACTAATAATACTATGGATTAAGGGAGAAGGAAAGGGTAATTTTAGACGGACGAATAAAAAAAAAAAAAGAAAAAAAAAAAAAGCAAAGCGCGGCAGCAAATCGAGTAGAATAATCCGGCGCAGGTCGGCCCAAGTGCTACCTATTAACCTACAAAGCTCGATCGGCCTAGGTTTGTTAGCGGACGGTTTGGTTTCGAGAACAATTAAATCGAATTGGCGCGGCTCGTTGCCGCCTTTCGGGGCACAGCCGAAGGAGGACAGGGTAGTAGACGTTTGATCGACTGCGAGCTGCTCGTTTGGAAAGCAAACAAGTGCTTTCGCTCGTGAAACACATTGAAATGGCCTGTATATGATATAAAATAAATGGCAAAAGGACAGTGGATGAAGCGATCGTTAAGAACGAAGATATAGATCAAAAACGTCGCGTTCTTCGCGCGCAACTATACAATCTTTTCTCGTTAATAAAAGAAATATTTTAGCCTTTATTGGATACGTGCGGATAGGTCACGCGGTATGGAAGATCATCCACCAAGAAGATTTTTCGCGCGCAATTTCATTCATCTCGTTCAGATGGAAATAGACAATTTCATCAAGGAGGATCCGAGGAGGAATTTCATTCCACACCTCGACACCTTCTTTCTTTTTTCAGTCCTTGGTCCGGAACCGAACCGTAATATCGAGCGGAAGAGAAGCATGGAAGAAATTACGAAGGAGAGTGGAAAGTTACCCCGAGGAAAATAAGTTGCGTCGAGACGAGACGTATCTCTGTTATCTTCGAGGTAAATTTCTACCTTCGATACGACGAACGGACCAGTGCCAAAATCGAGAATCATCGAGTTCCTCAACGGTGAGATTTGATCAAAAGAGAGATAATTCTCCTTCTTCGACGTCATCGTGTATTCATTTCAATAACTCTCTCTCTCTCTCTCTCTCTCTCTCTCTCTCTCTCTCTTCCTCCCCCTCCCCCACCGTCTCTGGAGCTAATCTTTCTTGAAATCCGGAATTGCCAACGACAGGAGATAACGAGTTCCCCGTTGTCTTCCAGCCTCGTTTGGCAAATTATCTAGAAAATTAAACCCAGGCTTCGAGTATCATTACCAATTTTCTCTCATTCTTCGGTGTTCGAACTGAGAAAATAACAATGGAATCCAATTTTAATTCTCATTCGAGAAACTCGAAGATATCGTACATCCAACTATTCGAAACTCTGATGATATAATACTGTACAGAAACGAGAGGAGTATTAAACACACATGATATCCGAGCGAAAAATAGCACACAACATCGAAAGACAGAATTGGAGGAGGCGTGGATCGATATCGTTTTCGCCGGGAAATCCTTTTCGTCGGTGTCGGATTCTCGCAAGGGTTGTTGCGTGTAAAGGATTAGATGTGGCTACCGGATAATTGTAATGCAAAAGCTGACGTGATTGATGACTGGTAGTTGCCTCGACAACCCACTACCACGAAGGTCGCCAAGCCCTCGATATCTCCGCTCGAATTCGCGTCGAAGCTAAGATATCTTCGTTACACTCGTAATTCTTTCGCCTATTTTCGGCTTCCTTTTTTTAACGGAGAAGAGGAGAACGTGAGCAGGAAAATCGAGGACGTGGACTGACATTTGGGACACTCGAGGACCGTTTTTCCGTAAATAGAACGAAGAATATAAACTGGAAGCTCGAAATGGGAATTAAGCCAAAGTATGAGGAGACGTTAGCCACGAGAGACGAGTTCGAAAGCAAAGACAAGGAATTAAAGCGCAACGCGGCCCAATTTGTTAATATCATTCCCCACGGAGCTGAGTAATCGTGACTGTAACTAAGGGAACGAGAAGAGAGGATTTTCGATAAAATGGCTCTCTCTCTCTCTCTCTCTCTCTCTCTCTCTTGGCTATATAGATACACGTCACAAGGGATTTCGATTGGCCTTCCACCACGATTCCGTTCATCCGCCTATCTCCGCAAACTTATTAAAAAAACGAACGTGACGCGTCACGTATATTATAAATAACACGTTTAATTTGGACGTCGATTTTAATGAAAAGCATCGTAACGAGGGATGCAACGTACAGGGAATGCTACTTTCAACCACTCGAATGCAATTAATTCTACACTTTTTAAGTCGTCAATGTTGCAATCTTCGTCTCGAAGATGTGTAAAAGTTCGCTTCTACTCCGTTAATTTAATAATCTCTTTTCATCGAAATTAAATAATAAAAATGTATCACTTTACAATTTCAGATAACGATTAAAGTGTTTGAATTTTAAAGAGTTAAGTGCATTACTTAACGTTATTAATCTTACTTATAGATTTTTCACTACAATCGAATTTCGATATACTTTGCATAGTTTTACATTTAAGTGGAATGGAAAGAAGATTTTTCTTCTCGTTTATATCGGAACAGTTGTAAAAGTAATGCAACAAAAAAAAACAGAAACATCGATCTCTCCATTCTTCCGTTGTTTTCAACCTTTCAAATCGTTAGGGAAAAGAAAAAAATAAAAGGAAAAAAAAAATCGTCGTTCTTGAAAAGGAAAACCTATCGGTCGAGGATACTCGACGAGAAAGAAACTCGACGAAACGATATATATATATATATACGTACAGCGTATATCTGATTCGTGTATTTCGACGTCATTCAACGAAATCACCGCTCGCGTTTACGAAGCGGATGACTCGGTCACGAGTTCAAAGAGGGAGATTTAAAGTATTTCCGCGAGCGAGAGGAGGACACTCGCGTTCAAGAGGCGGAGGCAACCAACATTTCCACGTTCAGGATTCTTCTCGTAAGAATGGTTAACCGTATCGAATATTATCTGGAGTATTAGCGGAGTGGCAAGGTGATGTCTCGATGACGTTAAAGGCTGAGAGTTAAAGGAAGGGAAAAGGAAGGCTCGCCCCAAGTGTGGATTCGCTAGTTACGATCGATACGCGCCGCTTTCTAGGTCAGGGTCCCGATACATACTCGCCACTCACCGCTACTCAGGGATACATGCTCAAAACGCGTCCCGCAAATTCATTTGAAACCAACCATCCGGCTTTTCCTCCGTTTTCCCACAGAGAATGCTCAAGAAGAGTGCCGATGGTGTCGTCGTTGTCGTCGTTGTCCTCGCTACTCCCCCCCATTCCCCTGCGCTGCTTTTTCCCCCCTCTTCTGTTTCACCGACTCGAATGTATACCGAGGAAAATCGAGGGGAAGAACTGGATTGAACCAACGAGTGCTCAGCGGGACAAGAAAAATATGTAGCTGCTTTTCGCGCGGAGAAAAAAAAAAGATTTCCACTTTTAGATGAATCGACCGGTAAAAGCGTGTACGTGGATGTGTGCACATGTCTTCCTTTGTATAGGCTCGCGTTCATCCGTATAAGTACGAGATGTGAAATATCGAATAGAAATTGCATATTGAACGTTTCCCACGCAATCGAGATTAATGACGTCCTTTCGCGGGCATGTTCTCATGACGGGTGGGGAAAAAAGAAGAGAGGAGAAAACGCAGGATGGGAAGATATATATATATATATATATATATATATAAGCATGTATCGACAGATTTAAACGAGAATTTGGAGTAAAGTTATCGGGATTAAGTTAATGGAGAGGGCGCGATCTCGATTCTCGATTATCGTATATATTGTGTATCCAAGTTATAGAAATATAGGGAAGAAAAAAAGAAAGAAAGAAAGAAAGAAAGAAGAATCTGATTAGAACGATCTGATGGAGGAACGGTTCGTTCCATCCACGCGACACGGTTTAACTTACAACGGGGCCATCCGAGTGATCCACGTGAAAGAGTTGTCTAATTGATGATCGTCCTTTTCTTTCCATTCGCGCGTGACCTGACCTATTTATATAAGCGACTCCGGTACACGTACGTGCACGGGCCGAAAATCAATTTCAACGTCGAGATTATCGGGGTTACCTTCTGGATTAAGATTCCTATCGATCACGCCAACCGCGATCTTTCTCCCACCCTTCGAGCACCTCCCCAAGAAGGTCGATTAACAAACGCTCGTCCAGACACTTGTACAAATTTCATCGACTGGCTCGCGGCCGAAAATGCACGCGATCCGTCCTCCATCACGCGGTGTATAACGATTACGCTCGCCACGAGGGCAAAGAGAGAGAGAGAGAGAGAGAGAGAGAGAGAGAGAGAGAGAGAGAGAGAGAGAAAGAGAAAGAGAGTTTATTGATCAGTCGATCGGAATTTCGCGCGGGACGAATGCCGCCGCGCTGTAAAGGAATTTACGATGTTCGTTTCACGAGACGTCGGGAACACGAGTCGCGGCTTATACGTCGATAAAACGAAATTGTCTTCGTCAGACTCGAAATCTCGAACGTTTGTGCGAGACATTTTCCTTCGAACGGAACGCGTTGTTCCCCCCAAAGTTTCTAGGTCGATCGATCATTCTAATCTCTAATATATTTGTACGTGCCCTCTCAAATTTAATGAACGTCTAATTCCACCAAAGAACAAATCACGAAGTCTACGAGATCGCGCTACGTGGAATAAAAATTAGTAATTATCAACGTTGGAAAGATCGTTTTTTTCCCCATCTCTTTTCTACGTGATCTCCGCGAAAAAACAATCCGATTCTTGGAAACGACGTGTACACCTTTTTATCTCTCTCGTTATTGCACGTTTATTCTGCGCCAAGAATTGACAGCGCGGCCCTTCCACCACGGCGCAATGAAAAATAGTATCTTGAATTGGATTTTTTTTTTTTTTTTTCCCCCTCGATGAGGCCACGCTCTATAAATACAAAAGGGCAGAGAGGGCCGGAGGAGAAACGAGCGCGCACTCTCATTTATTTACTCAGTTCATCGTCGAATCGTCGCATTAGCGTTTAATCTATCGTTCCGATCGCCAGTCGATAGACTAATAGTCGCGTATCTAGATGTCACAGTTGCTTCCTGTCTCAAGGTTTTTTTCCCCCGCTATCCCGATAATCTAAACCGTGGAAAGAAGAAGCGCACACTTTTCGTTCGTTCCACGTATCGAGCGATGCCGCCTCGAAACTGTGGAAAAAAAAAAGAAAAAAATTTAAAAAAAAAAAGAAAGAAAGAAAGAAGGGTATGTCTGGCCGTAACTCGAGTCGTACCACTGATTTCCGAGGTATATAAACGTGCACAACGAATACAACGAATACGCAAGCTCCAGGCAACAACGTGCACGACATTGAACTTCCAGCTCGTTATCGTCAAGTACTCGCAACGTTTAATTACTTGGTCCGACGCAACTGCACATACAGTCATCGGTCATGCAACAAACAAGTACAGCTAGACGAGCAACAACGCAAATGCTACGTGCTACATCACCCCTATTTCCGGCTTGTTCCCCAAATTGTTTAAAACCACGAGTCGCGTGTAAAGGAAGAACCGTACGCGGCTCCAACTCGTAATATCAAATGTAGACGCTGTTACGAGCCGGAGAAAAGAAAGAACGAGCGTCTGTATGTAGGTTAAACGAGTTACGACTCGTCCAAGGTCTTCTTCCAACCGCTTATTTCGGATTTAAATATATTTTCAATTGGAATTTTCAATTCTATAAAGCGATCGATGATTCGACCACGCATCACGATTAATTGCCGATTAATTAATAAAGTTAGTTTGGGAAACTGTCTCGCGAGACACGCAACTATCCTTACATTATATTATTAGGATATTACAGTACACGCTATTTCGAATTACTACTCGATGCTACTCTCTCGACTTATAACCGAGGAGATATTTCGCGATCGAATGGAATCATCCCCGATAATAAACGTCACCGGTCCGTGTCAAGAATCGACCTCCCTCCCTCCTATTGTATATTGTATATCGATAAAAAGAGGGGGGAGGGAAAGGCTGAGAGAATGGTGTGTCCTAGAGATTCTCGCAAGCTTTATCGCGACTCTACATTTAAAAGCACTTTATCCGAATAAAGGTTTCCCAAGTTTCGCGGTTCGTCTCGATTTTCCAGGATACGGATACGGTTACCGCGAAAAAAGAGCTAACTCCCCCGCCTCTTTACAGCCGCCGTCGTGCCAGAAAAATTAATCGTATCCTCTGCAAAGTTTGGAAAAGCGAGAAAGGTGTGGATCGATCGTTACAACGACAGACTAACACTTGGCGAGAATTGATTCGAGAGCGTAGGGCGTCTAAAAGAAAAAGAAAGAGACAAAGAAAAGAAAAGGGGGGCGGAAGGGGGGAAGAAAGGAAGGAACGAAAACTACGGTAAAATATAACGACTACGAGCTAAGAGCGTGCTGTCAGCGCTAAGGCAAAGCGGCAAGCGAGAGTGATAGAGTGTGGAGTTGGTATACCGGCGCGGGACTGACCGTCGTGGAGCGGATCGATCGTGTGGATCATAAGCTGTAGCAAGCCGTGCCTGAACTTGGCGTGGCTCTCCCTGGAATGAGACGAGGAGCCACCGTGGGCTCCCTGCTCGCAGCCCTGTCCGGCCGTGCCACCGGCACCACTGCTGCTGCCACCTCTGCTGCTGCACCCGGCCTCTCCACCCGCCGGTATGCCGCTGCTTCCGCATGCACCCGACACGCCACCCACGCTCGTCTCGCTACTGTTCGTCGCGTTCGGATGCTGCTGGAACACACACGTCATTTCGTCTCTCAATACAACATCGATCTCTTCCTTTTATCCGCTTCTTACATTTTTTTTTGTTTTATTTTATTTTATTTTATTTTACGTTTTTTTTTTTTTCTTATTCTTCATTTGAGCGAGCTTGTCGAAAAACTATTAACTCCTCGTCTATTTCAATGAATTTTCGCAACGTGCGTCGTTAAGGACGATATTTTGAGCAACTTTTCTTTCATAACGTTCATCGACGTAATGAACGTAAGGACGAAATAAAATTTATAATTGGAAGAGATGGAAAATTCGCGTCGAAGTTGGTTTTTTAAATTACTAGCAATTTTGCGTCAAAGTAAGATGATTCTGTCTTTCAAGAATGAAAATTTGGCACAAATCTAAATCCAAATTGACAAGCTCGTATGTAAAGTATTTTTACGCGTATGACTCCGTTATACGTATGTAAGAAAGAGTTGTTCAAAATGTAGTATCTTTTTCTGTTCTTAACAACAAATTTTCAAATTTACCGAAATCGGCAAGAAGGTAGCTTTTCGTCAAGTTGTTCTTGATTCGTATTAGCTTTTATTCTATTTTCTATTCTCGTACTCGTACCCCTTTTTTCTTTAATTACTTATTCGTCTGTTTCTCTTCTTCTCTTCCTTTCCTTCGCTGCTCTATTTATCTTCGTTCACTCGGTCACCCTTCGCTCTAAACTCGACACACGGTAGATTTTTACGAGACCCACGTGTGAGAGAAGAAGAATCGTTGTCCAATAATACCTTCGATTCGACTAGGGATCGTTTCAAAGATCGATCAAGCGGCCTGTGAGTATCCTACTACCTACGCTTCGAAACACCCTCTCGTGGCTTCGATTTTTTACGACTCGAATGAATCGGGATAATGGCTACAGTCAACCAGACTTTGGGATCGATGACTTCACCAAGCAACCGAAGTACGTTTTTTACTTCATACACGGCATTACACGTTATCAAAGCGATTGCGTGCTTAAAACTACCTCACGCTACCTTCTTATACGTTGGAAAAAACAGTCGGAATAACTGCTCACTGATCTTTTACAACTAGTGTAAAATCTTAATCGATGTTGACCGATGAATACGTTCAATAAATTTAGGAAACATTTCCAAAAAAAAATTATTCCAAAACTCGATTTTCCATATTCTTACTTTTCCAATCGCAAAAACGAAATAAAACGAAACTTTCTTGATGATCGATGATATTAATATTCGATAATAATATCTTTCCGAGATAATTTAATTTAAAAATAAGCAAAAAAGTGAGAAAAATTAATTCCATTGTGTGATTTAGTTTTTTTTTTTCTTCCGTTGAACGAAACAATTCTTTCACAGTCGCGTCGTTGTTTTCTGAGCCGGAAATATATGCGCGATGCGAAGCTCATCATACATTTAATCATACATGTTTAATCATATCTGAGCGATCGTGTCAAGCATACCACATGGCTTACGTATTATTTATTTATTTTCTTTTTTTTCCCCATCTTTTCTCCTTCGAAAAAAAACGATTTTTCCTTCGAAAGGATGAGAAAGAATGGCGAGAAAGATGATCTCATCTACTATGCATGAAGCGTTAACGTACTCCCACACGCCTCGGTTTCCTACTTTCAGGTCGCTTCCGGATAATCGTGCAACAGCTTTGGTCACGGATCACGAGTCTCGTGTGTATCGCTACTAGCCTGGATACATAAAGCCTGTCCTTTTGTTCGTTTAGATGCAGATGAATCAGGGTTGTAATGACGGCCTAACTTCACCCGTTCAACAATGAACCCGTTGCGAATCAGTGAAACATTGTTCATTAACGATAATCCATTCGATTTCATTCGATTATTCTCCACAAACCTCGAGAAATGTTTCCATTACGATACGATACTCCCTATCGAGTTTTGACCAAAGTTTCTTCTTCTTTTCTTTTAACTTAACTTGAATTTTTACTCGATGAAAAATAAGAATTTTGCATTTTTCTCGTTTGGTAACGAGTATGAAACACAACAACGAGTAAAGAAATCGAGCTTAAATAGAGATTCGTTCGATAAATTCCTCCAAATATCACGATGCACCGTAACATCTGTTCTATGTACGCGAATGTTGTGAAAACATTCAAATTTTGTAATAAATATCCGCAATCCGATTACGTTCAATCTATCTCAATAAAATATAATATTAATTTTGTCGAAAATATTTTTTTTATGCTTTCGATGAATTTAAAAAAAAAAAAGTGACTTTGATGAAGATATAGTTTCAACGTTCTTTCCATTCCGCGAAATGTAAAATTGTACGAGTCGAGAGGAAAGAAAAATAAAAATCATCCATTCCCGTTTTCAATCGTTTACAATTATGCAATAATTCGTAACACCGAATTTTCTTCTTCGCGCTACCCGATTTATCAGCGCTCTATTTATGAACCGTATAATTGTATCGAGCTTGATGGAAAAATAAAAATTTCTCATTCAATTTTCCCTCATTTAATATAACGGGCATTAATTAATAGCTCCAAATTACTTCATCACTTGACTCAACGAACCGTCTTTATTTGCGGATGATATATTCCATAAAAATAGATAGGGAGGGAGAGAGAGAAAGCGAGTGGGAAAGAGCCGGCCCTGAATAAACAAACGACCTGAAAATACGCGACACGTTGATGCGGTAAAAAGTAATTTCGCGCGGGTGAAAAATATCCAGAGGTGGACGGAACACCGGCAATCGAGAACAGGGATGAGGAAGGGCAACGATGAAAAACTATGATTGCTATGAATGCAAAATTCCCCGCTAAATTTCCACGTACGTTGTATCCTTGTTATCCCTTGTCTTGTTTCCAATTTTCCCTCAAGATGATTCTCTCTCTCTCTCTCGCTCCATCGCTCCTCGCCCTCCACGGTTAAACCAAACAACCCCCTTATTGCAATATTACCTGTTACGTGGCGCACCACCACACCGAGGCCCGAAATGTTTACGAATTCGTCGAGGATCCTGTTTTCCGCGCGCATACTCGCGGCGTAGTTTGCACAGAAGCGACGAGACGAAGCGCGCACACTCCACACAGAACGAGATAATGATGCGACGTAGCCGACGCATAAGCTGGATTGCTCGTAATTCCGCGACGTCGCACTGCATTCGCTCGTGTTTGCCAATTACGTTTCCACCCTATCCGGAGGAAATTATCGCGTCAGACCGACGGCTACCTTTTTTCCCCTTTCCCTCCCTTTTATTACGAGGCCTCGGTTTAATCGGCGCGTACCATCAGACGGATCGAAATAAATGGAAGAGAAATCGAATAATTGGACGAGACGGATTGACTTTACGAGATCCGAGTTTCGAAAAGAACGATTACGCGCGTGGAGATGTCCTCTTCTAAATTTTAGCGTTCGAACGTTCGGAAGGTTCGCTCAGACTGGTGTTTAGAAAAGCTCATTAACGAGAAGCGAGAACTCGAACTGAATTTTCTGAACGAATGAAAAGTTGAAAAATGAAAACTTCATCAACGGTAGCCTCTCTATATACGGTCTATCTGTTTCCACGGTTTCGAATTCTCTTCTCAATTTTCCGCGATATGTCGCGCGAACGTGTGCAAAAGAAATTGAAAAGTTCCATTTTAAATTATGTTTTGAAAAATAGATGGAGCGCTACGCGATGAGAGAATAATTCTTGTTATTCGATGTATTTTTTTCTCATTCGTGCGCATCGCGTGTTTTCTTTCGTATATAGATGAAAGTCTTTTAAATTTTCTTGTTCCTCTTCACGAACCACGTTTTTCGAACAAGAAATAAATCGAGTATCCCTTTTTTTTCACTTCTCAACGGAATTGAGCAGATAGATGGAAATTCGAGTTGATACATAGCGATTAACCAAAGATGATTCGGAGTTAAACGCAGACAGTTACGAGGTTGATACTAGGAATGCCAGATCTCAGCATCAACTCGGGATATATCTTTGTACATACGTCCGTGTTCGTATTCATGTCTGTCGTATCACGTCGACGAGGTAATGAACTTTGTAATTAACGAGATGGACTGCGAGAATCACGCGTGTATGTATCCCTTCATGCTGGTATTCCAGAGTTGGGTTGAAATCATACTAATAAAATCATTTGAACGACGAACATGTATATTCCATGTATTAAGTAGAAATGATGTAAGAATGTAATATAAAATCTGTTCCAATATTCCTTCTTCGATTTAAATTGTTATAATATATATATATAATTTGTTAAACACGAACAATCATCTTCGAAAATAAAAAGTGTCGAAGAAGGGTTCTTCGTTCTTCATTCATCGAAATTTTATAAAATCCAAATTTTTAATTACTTTTCTTGTTAACCGGATTTATTTTAACGAATAAAAATTTGTTTCTCACATTTCTTCGCATTTTCTCTTCTCCGTAGTAAAAAGAAATGTTAAAACTTTCTTCGTTACGAAAGGATAAAATAATATATATATCTGCGCGAAATAAATTTGTTATCCATTCGGATAACAATGTATTTTTCATTAGAATCGTCTCATTTGATCGAAAACCCTTGATTTGATTCCAGAAATTTTTATCGTTGCCCGTTTTAACGACGGTATTTGCGCTCCCGAAAGATGGGGCTCGTTTGTCGAAATCAATAATACAAAATTTACTCGTGGACGCGCACCGGTGGAATATTAAATCTTCTTTTCGAGGTGATCCTGGAACTGGATAGAATCATTTGTCACGAATTCGCTTATATTTCATCGCGAAATATTCACCGTCACCGGGTTTCGGAATCCGCAACACCCTTGGGAGCCCTCTTCTCCTTTGAGACGTGGTTAAACACCGCGTTTCAACGCGGCATGAATTCTAACCCATCCGGGAAATGAAACGGTTAAATAAACCACGGGTTGTGGATGAGTCGGGTTTGTCGGTCCAGCAATTATGTATCCGACTTCGAACGATCGCCAAAGATTTTTCAGACCCCTCTCCGTAAATCGTGCCTCGTCCCAACTTTTCTAATCCCCGAGACGAAGCGAAAAACAGACTTTGTTTCTTCGCTGCTTATTACCGAGGCCCACTTTTCCTTAAAAAGTACTCTCGACCAAGAGTTCTGTTGACTTATCAAGAGTTTCGTTGCGTCTGAAAGCATAATGCCTCTGCAAACTTTCCACCAGGTATATCGTTCCTTCAATTGTACACAGTGTTTCATAATCTCCGCTACGATCGACAGAAAGTAGAATGAAGAAAATTTGAAAAATTCCACGATTACGAATCATTCCTTTCTCTCTCTCTCTCTCTCTCTATTTCTCAACCTGCTGCTCGACCCACAACTTTTCTTCTCCTTTGATTCATGATGTCGCATTAAGTCGATCGTTTCCACGATTCCGAAACGACAAGAGCAGAGAATTGGTTGGAGGAAAAACAGGCTCTTGAAAGTCGCGCTAACTGGCGGTGCTTTTGACAGGGGAAATTTCTTAGCGGATCCGTGCCAACAGAGATTCGTCCTTCGATTTCCACCCGACTGTCCTCGCGGCGATATTTGCGCCCGTTGTTCAAAATTCCGCGAGTTCGTCCGGGTCGAGTGACGGAGGCTGATATCGCGAATCTGGGCGAAGCCTTCGGGGGATCGTCGCTAAAAATTGGCACTATTTCCCGATACGAAGTGCTGATACTTGCACACTTTTTTTTTTATACTTAGAGGCTCTACGAAGCTCTACTGCGTCTCGATGATTTATCGTCACGTTGAATATTTATCAATCCCGAAAAATTCTAAGAAAAATTTCGGAAGAGAAAAAGAAGAAAGCTAGCCCCGAGCCGATGGGAAAAATTAATCATTAGAAATTAATCTCTATTCCACGAAAATCAAAAAATTTTCTTTCCTCGAATGAAGAGAATGGCGAAACGAGAAACGAAAGATCTCGTAACGTTTTACTCCGAAATCCTTACGAATCCGTCGAGGTTCGCTCGTAGAAAATCCAGTTTCTTCCTCGAACGAAGAAACTTCTTCTTCCCTGCGCTCGTAAATATCGGTTGAATATATTTGTTGGCGAAAATATCGATGCGGCGAGGAGGGCTGGGGGTGAAACGTCCCCAATCAAATAAAATATGATCGGGTACACCGGGTGGTATCGGGAGACAAAACGATCCTGTGCACTCATACACAAGGGATACACAATGTCGGATGTGAGCGATCGTTGTTGTATCGAAGAATAGAAAGAATAATAAATAGGGATGATATAATATTGGGCGAACGTATTATAACGATGATTTATTCAAAAATACACGGGAAAAGGAATCCGGGTGGTCGCGGAGATGGGCGTGGCATTCGGGTCTTTTTCCGGGTTGGAGCGTGTTTCGTACACTAAATACGATCAATTGATAATTGTTAATTGCGAATCGGTGCCATGTGAACGCACGTCGAACGTTCGGGTGACGGTCGGGTTGCGCGCTTACAGGATCGCGTGTTAAGTCGCGCGCACGAGAGGTAAGCTGCTTAGTTGAGCGGCTGACAAATTTATACGAGTTAGCACGATCGTTGCACTCCTATATCTACGTACGGGTATGGTTTCCTTTGGAATTTCTCCGTGTTTAACGCGGGTTAACATCGTAAACGAGTTCTCGTTTCGTTAGGAATTCGTTAACGGTTCGATTCGATCGAGGGAGGACAGACGTTTAAAACTCGAAGTCGGTTCGAAGACGCGAATAGCGCCGCGTACTTCGATTTCGACGAAAGGAAAGGAAAAGGAACGACCTTTGGATTCGTTCACGAGTTAAGTTCACGACGGCGTTTCAATCGATAACGGGCTAACGTTTAATTTAACCATCAAGATGGAAAGGATTGTTCGTTTGGTTATTGTTTCCAATGATATCGATCATCGAGTCGCGTGGTTGATTCAGTTCGACAGTCGATGCCAATTGCCGCGAGCAATTCGGAACAATTGAATTTAGACCAACGTGAGAAACAATTCTAAACTTTCTAATCGAACAGCGCTATCTACTCCGCGAATTTCTCGCATGGCGCGAGATCGTTAACAATCCGGCAAATAAATCGACGACGACCAATATAAACGGGCCCGTTTCCCCTTAACGTCGAATTGCTACTTTCGTATACGCGCCAATACTCGCCGCCCCTCTACGTACCATCGGCCATATGCTAAATTTTCATCTTGCAAACTTTAACCTACATCCTCGCGTACCTCGTTTCGTCGTTTCGTAATTGTAAATTTGTTTCGACCGGTCGAGTCGATTTTACAACGGTTCCAAGCAATTCCGTGCACCATTCTCGCTCGAGTGTGTTCTGTAAACGTCGATTCTGTAAACCGGGAGTTCTGGCCTTGGCCCAGTTACACGAAAAAAAAAAAAAAAGAAAGAAACTCGAGCAAGAAGAGAAGAATAACGGAGAAGGGAAACAAATAAGTCGGAACGAGATCTCGCCCTTGTCGCAATTAACGACAGTTACGTATGTGCGCCGAGTCGTGTCTACGAATCTCCAAGTCCAACAGAAAGGAGATGAAGCTGTGAAACGAGGAACAATTAGGGAGACGATACATCTTGGCGTTTCGTTGATTTATGTAATCGCGTAATGGAGATTTAATCGTTCGATAGACACGATAACGGAAGAGAAAAGTGCTGTGAGAAAGGGTGCAGGAAAGAAACGAGGAAGAAACGAATAAAAGGAAAGTCTGTGCGAACATCGACTCCAACTTAAGCCGAAGCGATGGTTAATAGCCTGTTATCGATAACAGCGTTATAATTAATTATAGGCCAAGTGGAAGAGAGAGAACGACGAGGAGTTGGGGTGTGGCGAATAACGGAATTGTCGCGTTTCGATCATGATGGCGATAATTGCTATTTAATCAAAATTCCCTTCGACACCAGTAGGAATCTTGGATTTTTTCGAAAAGCAGAGAACGCGAGGAAAACAAGCGGCACGTGTGATCAACCATTGGAGCGGCCATTCTGGTTGCATCCTGCGTACGATACATCTTCCTTCTTTTCTCCCTTCTTCTTTCCCCTCTTCCACTATTTTCCCTTTTTTCTTTTTTTTCTACTTTCCTTCCTTTTCACGTGTAACACGTCCGTTCGAAACAGAGTCGCATTGAACGAGAGCGTAGGCGTTTATCGCAGCTGGCAATATTTCAAGAGTGCACCGTTCAGGCAAATGCAGCGAGTAGGCCAAGTGAGGCCGGGGATTCATTTGAACTCGCTTCTTCGTCACATTTCAACAATGCCCCGGCCACTCGATTGTCACAGACATCTTTTGCACCGACTCGTCAAGGACGCCCATGTTTCGAGCAAACAAACTTTTCTACCCTGCGCGCCACCGAGTCCGACTGGACGCGAAAACAATAATTCACCCTGTAAATAAACCTGGGGAGTCTCGTTCCGTGCTCCCAGATATTTACGAAGCAAGTACCTGTACCTTATACCTTTGCCAATCTCGCGGTATCACCCGTCAACTTTGTTCGAATTTTTCTCGAAACATTATCGATCGATCCCCATTCGAGAAAGATGGTTCATCGACCGAGCCTTTCGAGGATTAAACCCGTACCTTTCGAACTTTACGATTTGTCGATGTTTACCAAGCTATTTGTATCATTGAATGATCGGTTCGGAATCTGACGAAGAAAACGAGTTGTTGATAGAGAATTTTGATAACGAGACCTTCGAACAACTGATAGGATCATCGATAAGGGAAAGTAACGCGCTCCAATAATGGATAAACTTGAAATTACCGATGTCGGATTAAAAAATAAGAGATTGCACGGGCGTGTCTAGATGCGACGACACGAGGGAATTTCTCGGTTGTCTTCCGAATCTTTTGTCTCGAAGACCGGTTTGACGTAATTGAACGAGCACCCGGGGTTAAAATATTTCATCGCGGATGGCAAGTAGGTCAAACAACGCAAAAGTAAGCTACATTCAACGAGCTACTCAAACCGGAGGGGAATCAATTAGGACGCGAATGAAAAAGTTTGTAATTATTTTGGGATCGTTAAAGCGAACAATAAAAAAAAATCGTAGCTCGAAAGGATATACAAATAATTTGTATATACCTCGGAATATATTGTTCCGTCGTGAAAGATATTAGATTCGTATTATCGTACCAAATGTTTCGAAAATTCCATTAATTAATACCGCAATTAAATTTTGTTTTATCGTCAATTTTGAGGATTAAGAAAAATTTGATAAATAAAATCTTATTTCAAGATAATTCAAGATCATATTCAAGATCGACGTTGTAATATTTTTGTTATTTGGCCGCATTGACATAATTTATAATTTATAATTTAAATTGCCGCACGAGGCGGGGACCAAGGAAGGTCCAGTGGATGGCAAATGAATCGAAAAGCCACTCCCGTGGCATGAATGGAACAGCTAATATCAAAGCATCGAATGGAGAATGTGTGCATTACCTAACGTGCAACCGGGCTTGCATGCACTTAGACCGAGGGTTGCTGGAATATTCGTAAATAAATGATTGGGTCGGCTTACAACTGGCTTCGATTCACTGTCGTCGTCTTACCATGACCGTTTCCTAACCTAGACACGCTTGCGCGGTCTTTAAAAATCTTTCCCTAGCTTCTTATTCCATATTATTACAATATCAAAATCTTGCCTTTATATAGGCTGCTAGAGCTTTTTGTTACAACTTCGCTTGAGTCAAGGACCCTCCCCCCATTCACCTTGCTTTAACTACTATATCTTGTTTCCTCGAACTTAAATTGTTCATAACTTGACTTAATAAATGTTGATGGACTTTGCGTGTAAACTTTTGCGTTTGTTTCCCTAAAATCGATCCTTCACAAAGATTTCTCACGAACGTGTCAATGTTTGTCGCATGATCATGCGTACATAAAATTGAAAAATATTGACAATTGACGAAGAAGAAGAAATCACTCGCGTTTCATAAACCAATCCAACGTTTTAATAGAGTCGACGAACTAGGCCATTATCGTACGATGATCGAAAATTTATCCGATATCATTTCTCTCCATCGATATCGTTGGTTAATATGTATGAATTTCGCGCATAATGTACCGTACGTTTCTCTATTTTGCAATTATTCTTTTATCGAGATACGATACGATACGGTTTTTGAAAACGAGCAACTAGCACATCCGTGGAACGAGCAACAACAAAAATAGTTATCGGGCAGATTGCAGTTTTTATTGGCTCCCCAAGCAAATCGCAAACACAAAGAGTAAAAGTGGAGCGTCCAATCGAAACTTTTACCCGTACGTTGGATAATATTGCGGTCTATAATTGACAACTTCTGCGCCAGAATGAACGGACAGCGGTCGCATCCGTTTACGAAGCAATAAATATCGCGGTGGTCAACCGGTAGGATATTATAAATAATATTTAACCGTAACGGGAAACGCAATTCGTGAACATTAATGCGGATTAAATCGTCGTTAACGTCGAAATTCTAGTTCACGATACAACGATTCGCTATTTCTTTCGACCAATCTTTCTATCAGATAATATTATTCTCGGGAATTTAAAACAATTATTTTCTATCGGTAATTTTTTTCTTTTTTTTATTTACAACAATTTCGAGAGGAATCGCGAGATCGTTCGAGCTTCTTCGTCGATTGATACAGTTTTAATCGATTCTTCGCTTTATAATCATCATCATATCACAGAGACTATTAATTGGTTGGGATTAAAACAACTAATTGAAGAAGAAGAAGAAGAAGAAGAAGAAGAAGGGTGAAAGAAAAATCGGTATTATTCGGATGCCTGGATAAAAAGTCGCAATGAAACGAGGCAAGTTAAGAGAAGAGGCGATCGAGCGAGGCAAGGAGAAATTAAAAGACGTGGAAATGGACTGGTGAATCGAACTCCGGAGACTAGTAAATTTTCCCCGACTCGACCTCTCGCCAAGGAGGATAAGAATGGAGAAAAAGAACCGCTACGAAATCGGATCTTGTAACTTTTTTCCCCTCGATCGTTCGTTCGACTCGTGCTCTGCAGAAGAGGTCTGAAAAGAACGGGTACAAAAAAGTCAAGGGATGTTTCGACATTGAATCCGATTACGATTTCCGTTTCGACAGGATGTCTTACCGAGCCATCGTAATACAGAATTACGAGCACGAAATACCGACCGTTTTATTTGGATCCGAGAGGGAGGCAATCGAGACCGATTACCATTACCGGAATAATTTTACACGGGGTTTGCTTTGCTTCGCGAAACCAACATCTCGCCAAATTATATCTTCTCTCTGGTTACCGTCTCTCGATAAAAATCGACCATCGACTAAACCGATATAGAGCCGCAATTACACAACTTTTATTTCCGACCCAGTTTGCCTTGCCATAGAAAATCACTCGGCCCAACTTTTCTCATATAGAATATGCGATAAAGGACAACAGTCTCGGTTCAATTCTCCCAAATCTTATCGGACTAGTTCCCTTTCTTCGAGCAAGCTTCGAGGGTCGATTTATCTCCCCGATGGTCGAAAACTAGGTCGATCGTGGGTCCGGGCATCGATTTTTCGAGGAACGCGAGCAGCGCACCGCCCTTCCGTGAATATTTCCATCGATCAAGCGTGGAACGATTGAACGTTCGGGAAAGTGATCTGGTTTAACGCGGAGGACTCGGTTAACCTCGTGAATCATTGACATTTCCTCAAAACATTGTTTATCACGGTGATAGAATTGCAAAAGCGACGAGGGGGCGGAGCCGCGCGCAACGATAGAAAACACGAGCGATCGATACTGATTAATTCAATCGGATTCGCCATCAGACTTTCAGACTTCCACGATTCCTATTTTCCATCTCGAAATCTAATCAAGAAAAGAACAACCGTTGACGTTGGTTACGACGGACAAACGCGTGAATTATTATATCCTTCGATCGAGTCTTAAATCCTAATTCGATTTATTCTCACACGAGATGAACGAATTCACCACGACCCCAATCATTACCGTTCAAAACGAACAAATACGAATAACGAGGGAACGAAATCCGTCTCGATCCGATTCGATTAACACTCTTTTATCGTCTATCCACCCAAGTATCAATCCAAAGTAATTTCGAATCGAACGTGCTTATTGCCGAAATTTACGAATCGTGGATCGTCGTTATGACGAAGGAACAGAAGTCGCGTGCAACTTTCTCAACCGATCGAACCAATTTTTCTTCCCCTCCCCTCCCCTCTTCTCTCTCTTTTCTTTATTCATCCCTTTTCCTTCTTGTCCCCCACGTGTCATCGTCTTATCGTGTACATACGTGTTCATGATGGATATTGCCCCTCTGTGTGTGTGTGTGTGTCGCATACGTACGTGTATACGTATCTATTATGCGGAAACGGGGTTGAGGGCATGGATAAACGATTCTTTTTTGTCGTAGCTGCCACTTCTCGTGCGCGGAGCGGACCTGACTGCATCGGTGCATCCCGAACCGATCAAGGGGGCTTGATGAAAGGGAGATAGATCAGAACTGCAACGGCTCAATTCGAAGAAGGCGACAATGAGGCCGTGCATCAAAATCTCACGAGGGTGAACAGCCTCCCTCTCTCCCTCTCTCTCTCGCTCTCTCTGCCTCGTACCCTTGAATCCATTTCTCCAATATCCTTTTTTTCTTTTTTTCTTTTTTTCCATCGTTACTCTCATCGTTAAAACCTCGTTAATTTTTAACAAACCGATCCCATCCCCTCGAATCGTTGGTATCATTCAATTATACGTCAAATTTCCGCTCCGAAAGTCGCGCAATATATCTCCTCTGCAACACCGGAGAGAAGTGTTGCGGAGAAAAAGAGGACGATTGCGCGACTTTTGGAACGTCCGGCTCAGTTTGATGCTTTGTTATGAATAAATACATCGATCAAAGGCATATATGACGTGGCAAAGTACGAGGACACAGAATCATGCATCGCGTAGAAACGCCTCGATTGCTAAACTTTCGCCAAAAGATAGTAATCTTCGTTTCTTTCTTCGCGAATCGTTAGACGAAGAATCAATCGATATCACGTACGATGATAACAACGCAAAGTTTAGCAACGCGGCGATCGTGTATACAAAAGTTTTGTCAACCATCGTGAAACGAAATGATATACGTACGCATAGAGAGAATATAAAGATACAGATAGATAGATAGATAGATAGATAGATAGATAGATAAATACATAGATAGATAGAGAGATAGAAAAAAAGAGATAGAGACATGCGACTCACCAATGCCTGGGCGGCGCTCTGGTGCTGCAAGCAAGAAACACCCAGTTACAATCACAGTAACGACAATCGAGTAAGTTGTAGTTTTGTTCGATGATTCGTGATTATCGCAAGCGGCGCACAGTCACACGAGAATGCAGTGCTCGCGAAAGCGTTTCACATCGACTTGTGCACAGAGAGATTACGCGTCGTGTAGAGGGAAGAGTATGCGGCGTCGTAAACCCAGTCGAAGGTCGCGTGGCTCGATTAGCGAACAAAAAGAAGTGGTGGAAAAATTAGAAAGAGACGAGAAGAGGAGAGACGAGAAAAAAGAAGAGGAGGAGGAGGAGGAGGAAAACTAGAAGAAGAAGAAGTGGAAAAAAAACAAGAAAAGAGTGGGAAAAAAAAGCGAAATCCTTGAAACTTACTTACTACAATCGTGCAAATAATTGCGACCTTCGATCGATACGACGGCATCTCGTTTCCCGAATGCAGTTTGTTTCATTTTTTTTTTTTTTTTCTTGTTCGCGACATCTCGCAAGCTTGCAGAGGAAAAGCAGGGGAGAGGCTCTGTGGTCGCGAACACGACAACAAGTGCTTGATTCTGTTAATAATTATGAGGCACGATGATTGGTGTTTCTGAGATGTTTGATGCGGATCGATACGGTAATTTTGACGCTGAATTTCGATTCAGTCGGCAAGGATTAATTAAAGCGAATCACCCGCGTGTCACGATCCTCGTTTTCGTTGGCGTGTTTGCGTGGCAGCATGTTTCGCATCGTTCTAACGACCTATCTCGCACGGCTGAGTTCAACTTTGCCATCGTTGGAAAAATTCCTCGAAATTCCCCATTAATCGAGGCAATGAACTTTCTTCCTTGAATCGCGAAAACGCGACAATTTGAAATTGCTCGACCGTTTGAATTTGTAGTAGGTAGTCTGGGAACGAGCAATTTCATCGATATACAATTCATACGTTTCTACATTTCTTCAGAGACGAAGGGAAAAGTTTTATCTATATCCGTCTTTATTATTTATTTAAATCTCGTTAAATGATCGTTCGATGAGAGAATAGGACGGATGTGAAAAAGGGAGATACAAAAATCGAGGTATTCTCAGTGGGGGAATGCTTTAAAGAATGATACGGGAAAAAGATATATATATATATGTATACGTCACGATGGATTGGATCGATACAGAGTTTTACAAAAAAAAAAAAAAATTCTCCGCGAGTGCACGGAATCTAATAAATTTCGAAACGAGATAACTATCGATAGAAAAATAAATTATTTCAAAACGATGCGATTCTCGAGAAGAAACGAAAGTCTATCGAACGAAATGAAATAAAAAAAAAAAAGAAAAGATGCACGATAAATTTCTTAAATGTGATTACGAAATGTTTCGACTGTAACGAATAGATTACATTCGAGGCGAGAAGATTCCGCTTTGAGCACAAGTTTTCACCTCGCAAAGTTTTCGTGCTTCTTCTTCTTCTCCGTTCCTCGACGAAGAAGAGTACGGAAGAATTCCTTAATTGCGTGTTTCCTCGCGGAAGACGAGACGAGACTCATAAAGAAATCTAGAGCGCATACCATTTGCGGAGTACGTGACGTACCATCAGAGGCGATCATTTTCGCGCAAAGTCAAAGTTTAGTTACGTCCGAGTTATAGCGACAAAAGCCTAACGAAAACTAAGTCTCGATCGTGCGCGTCTAACTTTCTTTCGCGAGTGTATCCCACGTACCGAGAACGAAATCGGTTCTATCTACAACGATGCGCGAAATTTAATTAGGAAAAGTTACAACGCTTTGCTCCAGCATTCCCGTCCACGCGTTCCTATTATTCCAACCGGAGCACGAGCACAGTGTATATAACGTGTACGCGCGCATCGCGAGATCGAACGAAATACCATTCTCGCTGTTGAAAACATCCGTTCAACTCGGATTCCCGAATAACGTTTCAAGTGGCCAAGATTCCACCAAGACCAAATTATCCAACAGATCAAAAGATATTACGTTTCCCGATCGTCCTTTTTTAACAAACCTCCACGACAGACTGACTAATAGCCGGAAAGTTGACCTGGATTTTCTTCCTCGTTCCATAATCGATGCAACGGATCGCTTCCGTTTCTCTTTCTTAAAACCGTATAATAATTTCGACGAAGCGAGCGATAAATCAAAAAGGTGAATCGAGCCGATCTTTTTGCTTACGAATCGCTACGCTCGATCCGATCGCACAATTTTTATTCGCATCGCGCGACCTTTGACGTTTTACCGGAAAATCACCGAATCTAAAGAAATCCAAAGAAATCTAAAACTAGAACCGACGATTTACTTTTCCCGATATAAAGAGAGGGGAAGCACGAATATTTTTCTTTTCCGCTCTTCAAACCTCCTTCTTCTCTTCCCTTCTTTCAACCCCTTTCCGTTTTCTTCGTTTCCTTTTATAGAAACATTGCCAACGAATCGCGAGAATTCGGCTAGCACCGAGTCAATTATCGCGAAGGTGGTATTGATCTATTGTTGTGCGCTTATTCGCGCGGAGATCGTTTCCCCAAATGGAACATGGAACGGGAAACTGAAAAATACATTCTCGTTTTTGGAAAGCGGAGGAAATGTCATTGGTCAAGGTAACGGGACGAATTTCCACCCGCGAATCGATATTTCAACAAAAGAATCTCGGCCGCGCATTAACAGACGAAAATACTTTTTTTCTTTTTTTTCTTCTTCCTCCCCTTTTTTTTTATCCCAGGGAAAAAACATGCGACGATAGGTTGAAACAATTTTTTCCTACTTTTCCTTGTTTCCCGACAGGAACAAGGAAATCGTCCGAATAATAACAATCTAATATCGAATCGCGTTCCGGATACGATAATGATTCAGATCTTCTTTCGTTTGAACAACGTTTTATTTATTTTTTTAAAGAGGCAACGAACGATCGCTAAATCAGATTGTAATCTCTAATTACGCAATTATGTTAATCATTGTAATTATTGCAATTGTATATCGTAGAAAGCGAGACGAAGCATAATTTCTGAGGCATTACTTTGCGAAAGTAAAATCTAATCAAAAGTTACCGCTTAATTCCGAGCGACATTCCCTAATTGGAGAATAAATGAAAGTTTTAGCTGTCGTGGATAAAGAATATCGTGTATATATATATATATCGTAAACGTTAATCCCTCGTGTCGAAGCGGGATTTCTTTATACGGAACTTTTTTTCTTCGGTAGAAAAACCCGATTGCTCGATGGACACGTTCGCGTTAATGGGAAAGAAAAATTAAGCCAAGAGAAGGAAAACGAACGATACCACGATGTGTAGCGTAGACGAAACGAGCGAACGAGAGATGAAAGGTAGCGAGGATATAACACACGCTCGCGTGATTGATTCCCGACTCATTTATCTCGAGAAAATATCTTTCTTTGTCCGAGACAATCACAATTTTCTAAAAGTTTTCGAGATACATCTTCCGTGATGATACTTTGAAACCTTATACAACGAGATTCCATCGTATCATCGGCCCAAACTTTTTTTTACTTCCGAATTCCTCTTCGTAGGAGAGAGAAAAAAAAAAGAAAAAGAAAAACATTGAAAACGTTCAAAAATTCTCTTTTCCCCTTGAAAAATTTCTTCTGTCATTTCTCGAAAAATACGATCGATGCGTCCACGAATCACCGTATGTACAATTTGCTCGCCGCTATTTCGCGAGCGAATCCAACCTGAAATCACGTCCCAGGTTTCCATATTACCGAAATTTTTGTCCCTTTTCAAGAACCTCGACTCCTCGACAACGCAGCTACGCGTCGACGCCTCCGTGTCTCGAGAACCCTCTCCAACTCGTGTTCGTTCGTTCCACGAACCGTTTACACGACGGATCGAAAGAAACACGGCTTCGCGAAAATAAAGAGAAACGGAGGAGTGCTGCCCGATTCGTCGAAATTCGAGCAAATTTTTCTTACGATCTCAAACGATCTTGATAAGTTGGAAAGCATCGCGTTAAAACCTCGAGATATCTATCGACGACGGTTCTTTAAACGGGCAGGATTCGCGTGTTTCCAAGAAATAAACCAACGTCATCCCGGGCAACAAGAGACGAGACCGACGATTAATTATATTATTAGCATCGATCCCCTCCCCTCCCCGCCTATTTACCGGTTACTCTCTCAAAAACACTTTTAGATCTGTCCGGTCAATCGGATTTTGTCAGCCAGATTTGCCGGCAACTCGAGCGTGCGTTTCATCGGCGTACGTACGTATACGTTTTATATAACGCGAAGAGTGGAGGAAGGTAGAGGAGAAGAGCGTGCACACGAGCTTGGCCGTCGGTGGTTGTTATATCGTCGTGGCGAGGTTAAGCGTGGAAGGGCCTCTGTCGAATCGATTCGACGATGGGTGGAGGGCCTCTGCACACTGCAATGCCGTAACTTGCCCGAGAACCAAGATTTTCACCAACTATCGGATAAAGATGGAAATAGCACACGGAGGGAAAAAGATGAGGAGGGAAGGGGCCGGCGAACATCCTCCCTTTTTTTACACAATTATTGGATCCGCGTCCTTTGTCCAAGTATTTCGCGGCGATGGCAATTTCCAACTCTTCGCGACCCACCTTTGCACTCGGCCATTCGTGTATTAATTAAACACGATAATTTGATCTTTCGATTGATTCGAACGAAGGTCCTTCCTTTCTCGTTCCCTCTCGTTCGATCGTAATCACTCGTTTCGCTCGTGTTGTACCGCGATTTCGACAACGACAATTTATACGAAATTTTCCGAAAGGGTACGGACACACGATTAGAAAAATACGCGAGTGAAAATTTCCGCGAGAAAATTAAATTCAACGATGTTGGCGACGCACAAATTCCAATCGGCACAGCTTTATCTCTCCTCCTATCTGTACAATTACCCAGTCATTCACCGTGTCGGCCCTCCGTAATTTTCAGTAATCTCTAATCAGTGTCAATAAGGGAATTATATTTCGAACCCCTCGATATCGCGTTTGAGTGACAATGGCGTTTCGCTATTTCGCGATATTAAACGAGGCAACGAGAGAAGGATAAACACGCGATACGAGCGGCATTCAACGCGACAAAGACGAGACTGGGGGAATAATTGGTCGAGAGACGATCACACTCGAGATACTTGGTGATATAATTTCCCCGTGAAATCGTGACTGGTTTAAAAAAAAAAAAAAAAAAAAAACGAGTAGAGAGTCAAGAGAGTTTACGACTATATCTCACGGCAGGGAATCGCATATACGTTTTTCGCGTACCGTTATGTTGGTTATCGTGGTGGTAGGTTTGCTTTTCTTTTTCTTTTTTATCGACCACGATCTTTATTAACGCAATTAACGTTGTGACAGTCCACGAGCACACGATCCATCTTCCCGCGTGACAAACAAATTTTAACGCACGATCCCTTGAGGTTGCGTACACGATCATTTGCGAAAAAAAAAAAAAAAGAAAAAAGAAGAAAAAAAAGAAAAAAGAAAAACGTAACCACGCGGGACGAAATATTATGCAATGTTTCCCGATATCGACGCGTTTCATGGAATGAACGAAATGACAATAACGGCGACCGATCAACTGTCATTCGCCCTTGGTTTATAATTTTCACAGTTATCTTCCACGTCCATGGACAACCGGGTCGTGAGAAAAAGGACAGGGGGTATCCGAGTACGGTCAGATCAACGCCACTGTCCCAATTCCCGTATCGAAAGAAGTCGATAGACAACGTTGCGCGATCAGCAAAATACAAAGCCCGCGAGTAATCGTGCGAGTATATCGAATATACTCCTCTCTCCAGGACCGATCCGATCGATGCGTTTCGAGGATAGCAACGAAATATCTTTTTCTCCGCCAATGATCTCTTTCGCAAAATCGTAATTGAATCAAAAAAAAAAAAAAAAAGAGAGAAACGATATTCGAAACCATTGTTATTCTCGACAAAATAATTTTTTTGAATCGACGTGGATTCGAAAACGAGACTCGTTTCTTTGAAAACGCTGAATTTTCAAATCGATCGGTTCGCACGATGAATCAAAATTCCATTCTTGGCGAGAAAGATTAATCGGCGAAAGATTCGATTCGATCCATCGATTTATTATTCGCGTCCATGTCGATGTCCATAAATTCCATCCATCGTATAGTATCGGCCAAGTTCGTGTCCCAGCGAACTCTTTCTTCTCTTAGGCGCGCGTTACGCATCTAATCTAATCGAACGTGCAACATATAGAATAGAAATAATTGGTAAAAGTTTAATTCAAAGGAGTCCATCAAGAATTACGAAGAAGAAATAGAAGAGAGGAATATAGACGAGGAAACGCGTAACGTTTATATTTCATAAACGTGGCGTCGTTTCATCGATCATCGTTGGAGAAAAATTTGAACGGAAAACGTGGAAAAAAGTTTTTGAAAGCGAGAAAATTCAACGACGTGAGGATTCGATTCGATTCGATTCGAGGAGAGAAATTAATTCGACGTTAACTTCCACTTCGCATCCAAAGATGCGTTTCTCCAATTTGAAACCGGATACGCGCGATAGGTAAGTGTACTAATTAAGCGCGCACCGTGTCGGATGGAACACGCGCGTAATTGGGCCATCTTTGGCGCATCGGGATTTTTCGCTTCAATTTATTCGTCGAGATCGACCTTGCGCAAAGTGCGGGTATCAAGAGCACGCGATCATCCAAAGTCAAGCATTTTCCATTCGGTCGCGATGAAAATTCTCCTTTCACCTACTTTCCTTCTCGGAATCGGAGATATTCAAGGTTGTCGGCATCGTTTCCTTATTTAAGATACAAGGAGAGTGTCGAGGAGAATGAATCGATGAAACGGAAAGAGGTGAAACCGTTAGTCGATATTCGGTCGTGTAAGAAGTATACGTGTAAGAAGCACGACCCGTTTGCAAATTGGTGCTCTATCGTGCACCAAAGTACACACACACATCGGAGAAGTACACACACACACGTCGATACACCGATACGTCACACACGATATCTGACCGATTTGTTTTAAAGATTGTTTAAGAGCAGTGAGAAGATGCGGGAAGAATGGAAGAATGGAAGAAGAGAAAACGATAAGGAGGAGTAAGGAGGCCGAACGGATAACGTGGCCAATGTCGCGACCTCGATACTCGATCAGCCCTCGATTATCCCTCCTCCTCCTCCTCCACCTCCCTCCCTCCCTCCTCCGAGGGGAAGGAAAGAAAAGGAAAAAGAACGAGTCGATAAGAGAGCAAACGTGGTAATGTTCGTCAACGGGAGAAAAGACAATCGTCGACGAATAGTAGTAGTAGTAATAGCCGTGCGAGTAGGCAAAGTCACGAGAGCAACGTTTCGATTTCTTCTTCTTTCAAGGAAGAAACACGATATAACGATATAACACGCGATCGAACTGAAGAAACCGTGGAGGAAACCATAGATCGTAGAATCGATCGTAAAAAGATTGGACGGAAGAATAATACGTATAAGAAAAAAGGGGGGAAAAAAAATAAAAAGATAGATAGATAAAGATGAAAAAAAGGGATTTCTCGCGTTTTAAAAGTTCCCTGTTGAAAAGAGGGAGATGTGTGTACGAACACGTTTCCGTTTCAGTGTGCGTTAATAATCCGTTTGCCGTATAGAACGGTGTACATACCGAGGGCATCAGCTGATCGGTAGACCTCACCCGGGTCACCTTATTTCTGTGAAGCACTCTCTTGACGAGCTTCTCCATCGGTTGATTCCACTTCATGAAGCTCACGTAAGCCAAGTAGAATCCGAAGAGTACGAGGGCCTCGTACCAGTGAATATAATTATCGCGGAAGAAATAGATCAGGGTGAGCAGACTGGCGCTATAAAAGGTGCAATCGCGAAATAGAGGCCACCATGTGAGGGAGAGCACGGTACGCGAGAATATAGCGCACATGCCGATCACGAAGAGAATATTGAATACGGCGGAACCGACGATAGTGCCGATACCGACATCGTCGAACGACACGAACACGCCGATTATCGATGTGAACAGTTCGGGGGCCGAACCACCGGCCGCCATGAAGGTAGCACCCGCAACGTCGTCGGCGATCTCGAGTTTCTCGATGATCACGTCGAGAGACGGCACGAAGAACTCGTCGCAAACGATCGCCAAAGCGACAAACATGTACACAACACCGATTACGTGGAGAATCACGGCACCGCGTCGCCGTTGATGGACGGTGAAGAGATCTTGGGGAAAGAGAGGCGCCTTTTCCTCGGTCATGTTGCCGCCGACCTTCTTGTGATGGTGGTGATGAACGCTGCTGTTGTATCCGTCCTCCGCGCGTAGGTCGGCTTCGTTGTTGTTCTCGTTTCCGTTCGGTGGAGGCCAAGTACCGTTCACCGAGTGGGCCAACAGGGGCGTAGTTGTCTTGTTGCTACTCGTTTGCACGATGATCGGCGCTGGCCTGTGCCCCTCGATCGGCGCGGGGCCGATCGCTAGGGTGAGTAGGGCCGAGGCCAGTACCGCGACCGCGAACCGCCGCCTCCTCCTCCAACAACATGTACGTCGTTCGCCGCCTGTCACGATCATCGTCGCCGCTCGTGTTGCTGGTGCTGGTATCTTGCACCCTCGAGGACGTTCGCCGTCGTTAGCGAGTCCACCGTCCTCCTCCTCCTTCTCCTCCTTCGTCTTCTTCTTCTCCGTCCTCCTCCTCCTCCTCCTCCCCCCCGCCCTCGACCACCTCTCTGGCCTCCTCCGCCGCCGCCGCCTTCTCCACCGCCACCACCACCCCCTCCGCCGGCACCACCTCCACCACCTCCTTCTGCGTGTCGTATCGTGTCGCGGCGCGGAGGGTGTACGCCAGCAGAGGTACCCTACTAAGGCTGGGTCATGTTGAAACACCGAGGAGCTGCTCTCGCATGCTCCTCCACCTTCGATGGTTCCCTCCCCGATCGACCGCTGGATCTACCTTTCGCTTCGCTTTCTTTCTCTTCCGCGATTATTCCACTCCTTCTCTTTCTCTTTTTTTTCTTTTTCCCTTTCTCTTTAACTACGTTGCTTTAACCGACCACCAACTGCTCCGTCCTCTCTCTTCTCTCTTCTCTCTTCTTCTCCGCTTCCCTCCCTCTGCTTTTTCTCTTCTCTCTTCCCCTTTGTCCTCGCGCAGTCTCTGCTTCCGTTCTACGTGCTTGCTCGCTACTCTTTTTTACCAGACATACCAGAGACACGACGTCGTACGACGTACCAACACACTGCCAACTTCACGTCGTGGATAATATACAACAACTCGACGGAGGAATCGTTCACGGCGCGTACAATTACGATCTCTAGTAACTTTAATCGATACCAACGTAGAGAGATACCGTCGTTTTACTCTCCAACGATCACTCTCGATCTAATCGTCGACGCGAGCGATGTCGCCGGATATCCTGTTTCTCCTCCTCTTCCTGCTTCCCGGCGGCGTCGTCGTCGCCGTCGTCGTCGCCGTCACTGTCGTCGTCGTCGTCGTCGTCGTCGTCGTCGTCGTCGTCGCCGTCGCCGTCGTGGTCGCTAGGATGCGGTGGATGGTGCATATAACCCTGGATGGATATACAGGAGCAGCAGAACGGCGCCCCCGCCGCGATGCCCGCCCGCTGCACACTGGAACAACCCTGTTCCGTTCCGTTCCTCTCTCTCTCCGCTTTCCACTCCCTTCTCTCTTCGCCACCATCGCCACCACCACCACCTATCGCCGCCACTCTTCACCCCTCCGCTATCTCGCTCTCATTTTCGCTCCACGCCATCCCTTCGACCGACTCTCTTTCCCTCTCGTTTCTCCCTTTCCATTCTCGTCTGCTCTGTATCTGCTCGCATCAGCTTCTTCCATCTCCTTCGCCGACATTGGGCGTCTTTCGTCCTCCTCTTCCCTACCCCTCCGTCTCTCTTTTCCCTTATCTTTCGCTCCCTCCCTCCTTCTCCCTCGCTTCTCGCCCTTCGTATCTCTTTTTCCATTCAACGGAACCACATTGGATCGTCTCTTCCCCCTTCTACATACCCCACCCTTTCCGAGTCTCTTTTCCACCGATGCCGCGTAGCGCATCCCTCTTCTTTCTTCGACGACGCTACTCCTACTCCTTCTTCCCTCTTCCTCCACTCCTTCCGTCTCTTTCTCTTCCACCCCGATACCCCTCGCCCCCTCCCTCTTCCCACTGCTACCAGAAGAGTCACCCTCCGACATTTGCCGTTTCACTCACCGCCACCCGTGCACCCTACTTTCCTCTTCGTTTCTCTCGAAATTTCTCCCCATCCACGACACCTGCTCGTGGTGGTGGTGGTGGCTCGTAGAGGTGGGAGCCTGCGCACGTGTAAGCTCTAGTAACGTACGTGTACGTTGGTCGGTCGAGTGTGTAAGTGTGCGCGAGCGCAACCCTCGCTGAACCTCCCGCTCGATATCGAAGAGTCGACTCTACGACTCTACGCTACGAATCCACGTATACCGGGTGTCGCCACGATCATCCTCCTCAACCTGTCAACGTGTTTTTCTTTCGCGTCCCTCGCTTCACGATCCATGGGATCGTGCCAATCGCCGAGATCTTATTCTTTCTTTATTAAGATCAACAGATTCTTACGAATTACAGTTTGACGGATATCTTTCTATTATATCGGTTCTTTCGTATCTCTCGATTCCGAGCCAGAGATTCAGAACCACCTCTTGCAATTTTCGACGAATACGCGTCTACCATTTTGGAGAACATTTTTACGTAATTCGACGATCGCGAAAGAATCGCTTGTACGCAACTTGTATATTTTTTTTAAACGGGACAGCGTTCGATCCTCATCCTCGAGCGAAACGAGACGAGCAAAACGATGGTCTCGTTTAATGTCGTCTAATGTCGAAAGTTTGGACAATGCCTCGAGTATCGTGTCTCTCGAGCGATTCAACTTTTTAAGCTATACTTAAGGACGAAAGAAATTCGAGACTTGTTCTCTCTTTGAAAACTCTGGAACACGGTTCATCGATGTTTAATAGAAAAGATGGTATCTCGATATTTGCGTGCGACACGGTTACTCTAAATTTCAGGCGGTGTTTGCTCGAGCGATAAGTAATGTCTATCGTTAAACAATTGCCAGTTCTCGTAAACTTAATATATCCAATTCAACGTTTCTCACGACAAGAATAACGAGTTTAGCGTAAAAGTTTGTTATCGGAGAAACGGTTAGAAACGGAATAATATTTCCTCGTCAGCCTTGTCACAACGAAATCATGCCGTTCCTCTCTTCTTCTTAACCTTCTACATTTAAGATTCTCCGGTTTCGTTGAGAAAGATGAACGCATCGGAACGAAACGATCTTCAAGAACGCATCGCTCAAGATCGAACAACGATATACAACATTCTTAAGCGATGATCACGGCTTATCGTTAATTTTATTGTTACGTTCGTAAGATTCGTTCCATTGCGAAACAGAATCGTGGAAAATTGTGACGATACACGCAGCACGAGTCACTGTGTTCGGTTGTACAAAGTTTGTCTCGAGGCTGGCATAACTGTGCACCATTGTGATGCACAAACTGTCTGCTTGCTCTTTCTCTGCATCCATCAAAACTTCGCCTGTCCGGTATTTCTTCTTAAAAGCCGGTTTCGTTATGTTCCAGAGAGGTCGTTATAGTTATTAGCGGGTGAGGAATGCCGGAACCGGAGACTTTCGAGCTTTTGCCTCGTTTCATCTTTCCGCGGTTTTCGCTTTTGCTATCAGCCGGCACGTGAGGGAAAATTCTCGTAAAAAAAAAAAAGAAAAGGAAAGAAAAAAGAAAAAAAAAAAAGAAAAGCACCGACTCGATTTTTAAACTCGCAAACGATGACACGTTCTTCACGCTTTCCTCGTGTCTTTCGAATTTTAATTATAATTTAGCGATAATTTATTTCGCTTTCCTTCTTCTCCCCTCTTTCAAACATCCGTTGAAACACGCTTGATTTATAGCTATTTTCCGCATTGATCTCTTGTGGATTCTACCCGCCATAAGAGAGAGAGAGATGTTTTCCTTTCAAGAAGAAATTACCAATTCTTGGATCTCACGAATGAGTTTCGAGTCTCGACGTTTTCAATCGGTTTACGATAATTTTATAATTCGAATTCCGTAACCGTATTTCACGGGAATGAATCGTGTTCCGGCTTACGTCGCGAAATACGATCGGGAGCCATTAATAATATTAATAGTTAAAGAAGGGGTGAATCGTTTAGATGGGATTAAAAGTGGCCGCAATTTCGCCCCTAGCTTTGGAAATGATGGGAGGACGGAAGAGGAAGAACTAGAGAGCAATTACCCGGCGGCCAAGGGGAAAAAAATGTATCCTCAATTTTCCAGTTCAACGAAGTAAATGTTTGAAACGAAGCCACCGATTTTATCGAGCCGGACATCTATCTATCTATACGGAAATGTACATCGACTCTGATATTATAGCATCGATTCGAGACCGACTTAAAGCCGCTCTTCTCCCGCTAAGCCATGCGCGATTGCATTAAAGTAATGCGAATTTTCGTTATTCGCTGTACAACGTTATCATCGAATATCGCTGCCCCTTATAGTATCTTTATTAGATATTCATTTATAACGCACGAAATTTTATTTTTAATCCAAACTACGATTAATCCAAATTAATGTCGGTTAACTCCATTTTGTACGAACGTTTGTTAATACAATAGATCGTAATAGAAACACGTAATAGAATTCCTTAGCTATACATCTTCGATACAAAATTGTTTTCAAGTAACTTGTTTGATTAAGGAAAAAAATTTTTTAAATATAATACATCTAAGATGCATCAAACATCCTTATCCTTGTATATAAAATAATAACCAGCGAAGAAGAAATTATTACAGCTAAGTCATTCTGGCGATGATACGATTACTAATCGTAGCTAACCATCGAAATTAGAAAAATGCAATAATGCAAAATAACGACGACGTTGACATTCGACTAATGTAGAGTCAACTAGATTGGTATCAATAAAACGTCATCCGCAATGTTACGTCTATCGTTTTTTTATGTTCTTCGTTGTTTCAGTTGTTTTACTCGAACTTTCGACTCGTTTCACTAGGTCTATCCTCCGGTATCGACCATCTAAGAAACGAACGCTTCAAAGTTGAAATTTCGCTATCGCGATAACGCGGTTCCTTCGGAGACCAAGTCCGATGTTGCGTCACGAAAATAACCGATAGTCTTTTCGTCTAATTTGTCGTCGAATAATTGAACTCGATCGGAGATAAGAATGGTTACGTAGATCAAAGATACGAGAACAGGAAAAATGATTAAAGTCTGTGCTCCACGATCGAGCCAATTAAGGGGAAAACAGGTCGGATTTACTCTGAATGAAAGAGAATTCGCGTACAAGTTGTACACGGAGTGTGTACAAAGGGTCAGCTGGTATCCACAGATCAGTTATATAGGGCACACCATCCTCGAAAGTTTCGACGTTTCTCCGGTCGAAAGGTGGAACCAGCCCCATTATCGAACGTCCTGCTACGAGCAGCACTGTCGCCGCCGATTCATCCCCACGCCGTGGTCCTCTTCCGAAGGAGTTTCCAAACGCCTTCTCCCCGCCGACCAACCGCAAAATCCCGAAAAATAATAATCGGAAAAGTTCTCGTGTTCCTTGACTCTTTGCGACATCGAGTACTTACTCGAGGTGAGGGCGAGATGAGGGCGATCAGTCATCCTTGATTACGTAATGCCGCGTCCTGGAAAAGCCGGGAGCCCCTCGTGCGACCGATAACAAACGCTGACCTAAATACGTTCCCGCCAAACCACCGTAAATCGTGCTGCCGCGATCTAAGGTACCACCCGACTTTGTTCCACCCATCCCTCCCTCTCTGCCTCTTCTTAACATTTTTCACCGATTCGTTCTCCTCTCTTTTTTATCTTCCTATCACCCTACATCCTAACTCGGTCCATCCTCCTCGCCTCCCCCTGCCCCATTCCACTCTTTCCATCTAACGTTTACTTCTCCTCTCTTCGCTTCCGAAACGAAACGAAACGAAACGAAACGAAACGATTCCTTTTGTTCTTGGTGGAAGAAAGGGGAGGGGGAGGGGGGAGGGGGAGGAGAAGAAGAAGGAAAGGAAAAAGAAAGAAAGGCGGGCGGGGGGAGGGGGGGAGAGGAGAGAAAAAAGGAGATCGTATTGGCCTTGCGCGAGTATACGCGCGATTAGTCGAATTTTCCAGTTCCAGATACGTCGTTCCAGGCACACTGCGCTGGCTCCGTTCCGAGTTTTCAGCGGCGTGTACACGATTCTGTGTGCACCCGCGTCAAGCACAGAGACACGCTCGTGCCTGGACACGTGTAACGTAGAGAGAGACGCGTTTGTGTGCGCGAGGGTGATGCGGAGCGGGCGCACCGACTTGGACGAGGCGGGCGCACGCGCCTCGAAATCGTCGCACGGAAAATCCTCTCGTTCGTGATCGCACAACACGTTTCGCTGCCCACTGGCTCCACCACCGTTCCTCCTTTCGAGCACGAGCTCGATTGCACATCCTTTTCCGGATCAGTGTGAGAGGATACCAGCTTCGAATCGAAGCCTAAACCGATCGTATATAAATCGCCAATGGAATTAACCAGATAATTTTAAATATTTCGTATACTTCTTCGCGAGGGGAAGAATCGATCGATCTTAAATTTGATACTATTTTTCGAATATGATGCGAAATAATGCGAGATTCGTTCTTTGATGAATGCATTTGCATCTCGTTAATAAGAGGACGAACTACTTTACGAGAATTATTTCTAAAAAGAAAAAGAGAAAGATTATCGATATCGAGCCACCCCTTCGTGCACACACGCACACGCGAATTTTACGTGGGCGTAAAATTGGCCGAGACACACGCATGCGTTCCATTCCGTTCCATAAATGTTTTTCGACTCGATTTTCGATTTGGTATTCGTTAAATACGTTTCAAATCCCGATTACCTTGCGGGAAAAAATGCAAATGGGAGGCGTTCTTCGTTATTCATCGAGGGAAAGATCATTGTACATTTCGTTTTCGCAGTGCATGTTTCGAATCCTTCCCCGAATCGTATATTCCGTAAACGTGGATGATCGTGGATTTGTATGCGTGAATTACGGTAAAGCTAAATATCTGCGGTAAAGGACCACATTCGCGTAATTCATGGCGAGCGATATTGTCCGTTGATCGTTATCTAGTCTCCTAATGAAGTTCCATTTGCGGCAAAGACATCGCGAACCAGTCTCGACATTTGCTTTTCTCTTAATATTCACGAGATAACGAACTTTGAGAACGAGACATGAGAAATGACACAAACTGGTCCAAGTTTTCAAATTTTAAACTTGTACGAACAGAAAAAAAAGGAATGCTGATTGATCTGATAATTTATGATAAAGAAAAAAGAATCATTGTAAATAAGACATGCCATGCGAGTATAAATAATAATTTTTCGAAACAAATTGAAGTTGATTCGTTTTAGAGAAATTTTGAAACGTTTTAATAAATTTTGAAATTTCAATTTCATCATATTTGTTTCGAGTACGATTTATCGTAAAAAATTATCCCTCCCTCTCACCCGTAATCACGACGTTTTTATCCTTTTCTAAGAAGAGTTGCGTTAGAAGAGATATCAATATTTTATTTTATCATCATTCCGTTGATGATCTCAACAAATTTTAACCATCTATTGGTTATCACAGATATTCCATTGACCGATTCGTCTGAAGTTTATCTACCAACGAGCGCTTCCTCCTCGTTGAAGAAGATATTTCGAATTTTAAATTTTACCACCGAACGGTAAAATCATCGATTGGTGTTGATCAAGTAAAATTTACCATCGGTAATGAGGGAGGAAAAAACGAAAGTTAACAGCAGCGGTTAAAGTCGAGAATCGAATCGAAAGAAACGAACGATATTTATTTTAAGGATTCTTCTCGACCACGATTGATGAATTTTTCCATATATATTTTAAAAATCGATAGCTCGTTGCAGACTTGTCCGGTGGTGCCATCTTTGGAACACTCGTGGTCCCAACCGCAATTAACGCAAACAAACCCCCTATCGCAAATTACACGACAATAATTAACGAGCATCATCGCGAAAAGTATCTTTCACGTATGAATAATTCCAGAACGCGTAAAGCCACCCTGATTCTGACGTTAACTATTGCAACTCTGGCAAGCACGATTTGTTTGGGAACGATCTGGGAAAATATACAACGTGTGGCTGTGTATACGGAGAGACTCGGAGAGTAATGAACTCGACAAAACTCGCGCTGCAATGAGTTGCAGTTTATAAAGTCCGACTTAATAAACCACTTAAAGCAGAGGTAGAGTATATTTAATTATAAAATCTCCACTTTTAGAAACGTTCGCTCGATCGTTCGTTAATTCCCTCGCGCGTATTCACGGACGCGACGAGAAACGAAATTCCGTTGGTCCGCGTGAAAGCATTTTTCTTTGCGAAGATTACTGTAGAGGATGGGCGAGGAGGGGAGAGGGGAAGGCGATATGGGCGAGAGATGATAAAGATTTACGCGGCATTTTACGAGAATTAAGGAGACATAAGGAGAAAAAGAAGAGAGTGAGAAGGGGTAAACCGAAATAAAGTTCGAACCGACGCGAGAAGTTGATCCTCGGTTGCGTCGAGAAAATAAGGTGGGCGAGGGGTGGCGAGGAAGGGAGGGGAGAAGGGGGAGAGGCGTTTAAAAAGGGAGAAGATTGGTGGAAGGGAGGCAGGGAGGGAATTATGTGTATTCTCGGAATGATTCATAAATAGTTTATTTTCGTACCGGGTACCGGGGAATCGTTAGTTACGAGACGAGGTTACCGTCTCCATGTGGCGCCGCTCGTCTCCACGGTCTGCTCCATGTGCGTGCAAAGCGACCGGGAAACTGCATCCAACGCGGATCAATCCGATATCCAATATTATGCATCGTATTTTTTTTCAAAATCCCTTCGCGCAAATATAGATATAAAGGAGAAAATAAAAGAAGCGGCGCGAGCAGTGTGAAGAGAAAGAGAGAAAGAAAGAGTTCGTTCACCGTTGAAAACTCTTATAAAAGAATATATCGAAGCGTGGGAAGGGAGGGAGGGAGAGAAGGGGGAAGGTAGGTAGCTATTGCTATATGCACGTAGAAGACGAGATGGAGAAACGAACGAAGGAATTCCGATATCTTTTTTTTATCACCTTTTTTTTAAAATTCCGACAAGATGAAAGTGAAATAATTGAAAACGATTTCCCATCCCAGCGTTTATGTACATCGACCGACGTCGTCGACGATCGTCGGGATAATTTTTACCTTATGTTACTCCTCCTTCCCTCCCTCCCTCGCCCCATGTTATTGCCGAATAACTAGCGGAATTTATTGTTTAAATAAATCGCGGGATAATAATAGTTGTACAATAAAGAACAAAGGGAGAGCGAGAGAGTAGAAAATAAAGCCGAAATCCAGATTAACGGTTGAAAACGGCGGGAGAGTAATAAATTCCGTTCACCGGCTGCGAAACAGACGATACTCTCTATAATTCCGCGTATATATTAAACGAACGGTTATATCGATAATCGTATTAGCAATATTTTACAGTCTCGTTAGAGATGGATCTCTCTACTCGTACCGGTGGGGGTCGGAGTTGAACATTGACTTTCTCTTTATTTTTATACTCCTTCGGTTTCTGTTTATCCGTTTAATCTTCGAGAGATAAACGAGGCACATCCACTGTTCGACAGTTTCTCGAATCGGAGAGAACTACGCGCATCATTTAATCCCGTCGCGTGCACGGGTAGTATTTGCAATCGTTGGAAAAATGCGAAACACTTGTTGCCTCCAAGTTCGTGGCGGAAAGTCGAAGGAGAACCGAGAATTTTTGGGGCGTTGAATTTTCAAAGAGGGGAAACTGTTCGCTCGCTTCCTTTCCTCCTGAACCGTTTCCTCGGAAATCGAATAAGCAATGTTTTTGCAGTAGGCAAAATAGCAAGTCGAAGAAGAAGGAGTTTCGGCTTGCACACACGAGGATCGAAGCGAGACGAAAAGAAACTGGAACGAGTTTAATTTGCATATTTTCCGAATGCGCAAACAACTCGGTCAGGCGACACGTAACGGAATTTTATATTTCCAGCCGCGATAAAGGGTGAAGAAAGAAAGAGGAGGGGGAGGAGGAGTTAAGGAGGAGACCCGCGATTTTCATCCTCGTCGAAATTCCACGAAATATTTACAAAGCTACGGTAAAGTTTTCTAATTATACCCAAAAGAAGGTTTAGTTTTTTTCGCGTTTAACACCGGACTGACAACGGATTTACGCGAACAAGGGGTAGAGTTTCGTCCTATTTTTTCGTCGCTTTCGCGCGCGCGTGCACTCGTCGCCCTCTAGTATTTTCCGGGCCACAATTATGCGCAATTTATTACGGTCAACAACGAAATAGTTTCAGAAAACGTTTCTCAAGGTCTTGAAATTACGGCTGTCGCTTTGCGCCTTCAACGAAATAGCGGTTAAAAACTAGATGGAACGAAGGGAGAGAGGTTGAGGAGATAGGGAGGAAGCGAAAAAAAGAAGAGAAAGAGACGCGAGGAAAGAAAAGAAGCGCGGGATGCAGCATCTACCACGGTAGCACACGAGCATTGTTCAATTTTACAAACTCGTCCCGCTGTTAACGAATCGAATAAAATAAAAGGGGCGAAGGGTGAAAGCGAACGGGGGCGTAGTCTTTTTTTCACGATCGAACAAAGGAACAAGTACCTATCCGACAAGAGAAAAATATTTTCAATTACGCGTTCTCCAATTATAACTGTAGACGATCGGAACGAAAGAAGAAATCATTTCAATTCCAATATTCTTTCTATGGATTTTTAACGTTCGAGGGGAGTAGGGATAGAAAGCGGAGTAAATTTCGTGTCTTCCTCCTTTTCCTCGTCGGAGAAAAGTTAAACGAGAAACTTAGTTAATAACGTGTAAACAAGAAGAAGAAAAAAAAAAAGAAAGAAAGAAAGCGTAACGCAAATTAAGCTCCATCGTTTATTTCCTTCGCTTCGAAGCTTTCCTTTTCCTTTTCCTTTTTATTCTCGTTGCGTTCCAAAGAGATTAAGCGCTTCACGGCAATCGATACAGGGCAGATCCAGCCCGTCTTCTAATGCGCGTTAGTTATTCGCGTATCATAGCACGTTAGATCGTATCACATTCTCTTCGTCCTCGTCGTCGTCGTCGTCGTCGTCGTCGTTGCATCGTGCAATGTGTCACATAACACGGTAAACGGAAGGTGTGCATGATACCCAATAGTTGGAGAGATGCGGTTACGACTGTTCAAAACTAACGTACGAATCCAACGTGCACGGGGAGGACGGGTTTATTGCTTCTACCAGCTCGCTCGCAGTTCAGTAATCGACTTCCGTTCCCATTTTCAAACGTAGACGCGCGCTTGCCTCGTGATTATATCAAAATTATTTCCGAGAATTACTCGAGAAATCCCCATTCCTTCCGATTTCCTCGAATCCGTGCAGTGGAGTGGCGTGCCGTGAAACAAGGAAAATGAACGCTCCTGGCGCTAATCTTAATTATAACGCTTTTTTTCCCCCTTTCCTTTTTTTTTCGCATTTGCGATATCGCGATATTAAGAACGGGCATAAAGTTTTCCATCAAACGGTACCATTTGAGCAACCATTTCCGGGAACTCGACTTTTCCCTCGTCCCAACCAACCACCTTCCTTCTTTCTTCATTCCTTTTCATCACGATGAATGCTCGAGACGCGCAATAAACCAGTAATTGAATCGGTTACACGGGAAACCCCTGGTGTCCAATTTTCTCAGCACACCGCGGACTAACTAACCAAGGGTTTTTCTTTCGACGGAATACATCTTTGAACGAAGATGAACGATCGCTTTGTGATTTTATCGCCGGTACGAGCACGAATGCACACCAGAAGAGAGCAAGTTTCGAACAAAAATATTTCGGTCAGATCGAACGGGAAAAGAGAAACTTTCGATTCGATTGAGAGGGGGAGGGGAAGGGGAAGAGAGAGAGAGAGAGAGAGAGAGAGGGAGGGAGGGATTTCCCCGCCGAGAAGAATTAACCATCGACGAAATAAAGCCGTACGTGTAGGTAGTAGACGTGCTCCTTCCTTTCCATCGTGGTCGAATTTTGCTTATATCGATCCAAGGAAAGGAGAGGGCTGGCTGAACCAACTGCTATAGCCCGCTCGTTCGAGCGAACCTCTTCAGACATTATTCTCTAACGCGAGGAGAACCGAGGGGTCGCGCTACGAAACCGCGAAATATTTATAAACTCCTTCTTTCTTCCGAGCAGAAGAGAGGTCGACGAACAAACCGATGGCGAGTGTTGGCGGGTGCGGCACGCGCGTACATCCCACGCGAATATGTTTACGCCGACATTAAAGTTGCCAAAAGTCCCTTGCCGAAGAGGAACAGCGGAGGGGAATCGCGCCCAGTATATCTTTGATATCTCCGTGCTCGCGTCAAGTGTTTGCACTTCTGAGACGATGGAATTTTCACGATCAATGTGTAACGATAGGTTGCGACGAGAGAGAGAGAGAGAGAGAGAAGGAAAAGGGAAAAAATGGACCAACGAGAGAAAATGGACCGACGAGAAAAGAGCGAGAGAAAGAGAGAAAAATAACGGGGAGAAAAATAGGTGGGAGAAAAAAGATCGCACGATATTCCTCGACGATGATGTTCGCGCGGTCGAGCATTTAGTTCAAAGGTACGAGAGAGCACGGTCGATAATTGCCTCGATCACGAATTCAAAAGGCCGCTTCGGACCGGATTGGTCGCGAATGCGCAATGAAATTTAATAGGGAGAGAATCGAACGTTCGGGCGGATGGTGCAAATCGCGCGTCGGAACCGGAACGTTACGCGTTAAAAACAAGTAGGATCGTAAAAATAAGTAAAACGGCGCAAACAACCGTTTCGTCGTGTAATAAAAAGACATCCGGCAGACGGGGGACAAAGTCGTATCGCATTGCGCGTCGAACGTATTCCGTATTCGGTGCATCGGTTTATATTGCCTTGTTCGTCTTTGGCCGAAAGAAAAAGAGAGAGAGAGACTCCCCCGAGGCGAGTCAATTTCAGAATGAGAGAACGAAAATATCTTGTTCTTCCGAACGGCAAGAAACTAGGCGGTAGATATCCTCTCGATATATAAATCAACCCGTTATATACTTTGCCGACAACACAAGGAGATCTGTTTGCGCTGTGGAAAGTTTCTCCAAGACCAGTCGATACCTCTTTCTCGCCGCGAATCGCAAGAAAAAGAAAAGAGGAAGGAAGGGACGGGGTCGAGGTGACGAACGAACAGTGGCCGTAGTTGATCAGATTTTCATCGACGCGAAACGACAATTGTCACGTCCGAGCAGCGCATTATCGTCCCGGCCAGTTTCAACGGTGGTTCCATCATCATATTCGAAATTACCAAATATTTGCAAATCACTTTGTTTCGTTGTGCGACGTGTTAATTACGATCACGGTGCAACTGTCCCGATACGCGTTTAATAGCCCTCGTTAATTTACCGAAAAACAGGCCGTCGAGTGACTACACTCGTACCTTCGATCTACGCGTCGAGAGATGAATATTTGAAATGCCACGGACCATCTAGAGTATTGTCAAACGCGACACGGGTTTAGTTTACCCTATGCCCGTGATTTATACGCGGAATACGACGAAATTCGTCCGACTGATCCGCCCAATACGAATACGAATAAATGCTGCCGCGGCTCGCATTTTCAAAATGTTTACGTTTTAAAGTTACGCCCGATGCTCGATCGAATTTTTAACGAAGCTTCGCGCTCGCGTGTAATCCCCGTGTCTTCGGTAATTTACCGATACCGAACCTCCTCTTTTTAACTCGACCAAAATGGCCGACTCGCGTAACAAACAAAAGAAAAAAAGAATTTAAACACGCGACGCCTTCTTTTTGCAATCTAATTGCACGTTTGCTTACATTTTTAACATTTTTGATGTGGTATGTACGTGCTATGGAAATTTGCGGAAACGTACCATAATCGAAATAATCTCGAAGCGAAGAAAAACCGAGTTTTTAACGACCAAATGACCCAGAAATTCAAATATTTCTATCTTCTGAGAGAAGAGAGAGGCGGAGGGGGGGAGGAAATATCATTGCGAGGCGAAGCGGATAAAGACGTTGGCGAGTGGTAATAGGCTCGTTTGAATCCGCAGACGGCACGCTACAAACAATTTGCCTGAAATTGGCGTACGTGCGCGATTCGTGAAGATAAGCACTCGAGAGAACGGAAACGGCCCTCTTGAGAACGCGAGCGAGCGTCATCTCAGTGGCTCGCTCGGGTCTTACAAAAATTTCTCTTCGCGTTACTTTGTACACTCGTAAACTTGTGCGCACCGAGAGGAATATCTTCAAATTCGCGGTCGGCTCCATTTACGCTCGAAATCGTCGAATTATCATTTCTCGCGGGAACATTAGGGGGACGGGATGATCTATTTCGATATCTCTTGTCCTTACTTTCGCCCGCGGTTTACTTCAGAGCTGCTGAGCCCCTTTCAAGCCTCGCTCGAATCGAATAAAACAAAAAAAAAAAAAGAAAGATCATTGAACAACTTTCAACAAATACTCGTCGAACTCTTCTACGCTTAGCAACTCTTCAATTCGTACCCGTTACATAGTTACAAACGGTGATGGAAAGTACGGGGAGGATTGATCCCCGAGTACGATGGCCGAAAGGGAAAAGCCAGCGCACGACCATCGTGGCTCGTGGCTCGGATCGAGGAGGTTAGTAGTTGGTAAACGTAAATTGAAAAAACGCGCACGCTCGCGAAGAACGGGGAGGAATATCGTGGTCGTCTCTTCCATTCTCTTCTTGCCGGATCCCTCTTCGGCGATTAATCTTCTGGTCGGAGGGAGGAAAACGGCATAAATTTTGAAATAGTAGAAATTCATGGACGACCTTTTCATAAAAAAGTACCGGCGGTATTCCCTGTAACGCGGCTAAAAATTCCAGCTGCCTTTGAACCCGAGATAAACGCGTCTTTCTACAAAGAGAAATCCTAAAAGTTAGCAGCATCCCTATCTGCCCTGTAGTTCGGTTCGCTGCCGCTACTACCACCACCACCACCACTATCACCACCACCACCACCACCACCACCATCACCACCACCACCGCCACCGATGCTATACTTCCACCACTATCGCTAGGTAGGTAGGCGATGGTGGTGGATGGAGGAGGAAACGAGACAAGGGGATGGACGAAGAAGAGGAAAACAAACGAGAAAAAGAGAAGAATAGGGGATGAAGAAATCGAAAGAAAATAAGGAAACAATGGGTAAAAAAGAAGAAAAGAGAAAAATGTATCGACGGAGAATGAACGAGACAAGCGAGGGAGGAAAAAGATGTAAAAGATACAGGAAAATGAGACATGCGAGGAAATAAGGAGGAAAACAAGAAAACAAGAAAAATTGATCGGAGAGAGAGAGAGAGAGAGAGAGAGAGAGAGAGAAGGGAGAAGAAGAAAAATAAATTCGTCGAATCCTAGCGACGCATTTTACAGCCACGATAAATTTGAAGATGTTCAGAATTCGGAATGGAATGAAAGTAACTTCGAGATTTTCGAAACGCTGGAAAATCTCCGCTACTATTTTTAATAATCTAAAAGGTGTAATAATAACAATGGTAACGATTTCAACGCAGAGTGAATACGAGAGTTTACCGAGGAATCTACATATATTTCTCGCGTATATTTCTACATCTCTCGCGTATCAAAGATCTACAAATCTTTCAAAGCGGTGCAATGCTTTCAGAGTGCATCGCAGTTCTCAAACTTTGGCAAACGCGTATCAACGTGTATCTCCGACGTCTCGCGATACTTTCAAAGTCTCGGGATGTCGGATGGATCTTCATATATCGTTAAGCAAATTGCTTAAAAATTCGCGACAGAGGGGATCGAATGGCCATCACTAGGGAGGAGGAAATGTCAAGCAGTCGCGACTGAGAAGGTTAAGGAGGAAGAAGGGGGAGGAAGAAAGAGAAAGCGACGGAGGAGAGAGGGAGGAGGAAGGAGGAGGGGGGAGGCGGGGGAGGAGAGAGAGGACCAGGGTGCCGGAACGAGCGGGGCCGACCCTGCGCGCAGCCTCCCCAGTCTACCCCGAAGATTCAGTCGTCGTGCGGCAGAGGAGGGCCGAGGAACGCCCGGTCGAAGCACGCTGCTCTTCTCTCGATTCGTCTCTCTTGCAACCCTCTCTGTTCCTCCGCTGGTCGGTCGGACGCACGCTCGTTGCCTCCCTTCGTTCGGTGCGGTGCGTGTGCTTCACTGCTACGAGTGAAAACGGAGCTACGAGGACGCTTGCTCGGCGTCCCGGTCTACGCAGCCAAACTGTTACGGCCGACACGGTAAAAATCTCCACGACACGAGGCGGGATATCGGGGGGAAAGGGAAGAGGGCGAAACATCGGCGACTCGGCGTGACAGCGAACGAGCAACGGGCAAACGTTTCGATTCGATACTGCGCCAAATTCCACCAACATCGTTCCAACATCGACGCCGGTCGATCTCTGGGCTTGTCAACCTCTCGTCTGTCTCTCCTTTTGCCATTCTTCTTTGCCTGCTTACGCGTCTCCGTCTTCCTCTCTCCCTTCGCGACACGACGCGAGGTGACGACGCGAGGGTGGACAGTGATATCGCTTGCCACGATACTTGATCGCAGTGGTGGTAGTGTTGCTCCGATCACGATGGTGGTGGTGGTGATGGTAGTGGTGGTGGTGGTGGTGGTTGTAGTGGCGGAGGTGATAGTGGTGGTGGCGGCGGCGGCGACAATGATACTAGGGATGCTAGTGGTAGTGACGGTTTAAATTTCAGCCGCGTGCTCCGGTTCGCGTACGTGAGCCATTACACGGGTCCACGGGCTTTCTCGTCAACCCACTAGGATGTACGAGCGGCAGTCATGATTCGCGGATGCAAATTTTGGCCCAACGCTTCGAGAGGCTGCATAATTTTTTCCACGCCGGTCAAGCGTCGACGACGAACGAACCCGACAACTTCTCCCGACTCACTGCCGCTTCTTTCGCACGAGCATTCCCGCCTGCGTGCACGCGCGTATCTTTGGCATCCTATGGATTTTGCGTGTAACACACTATTTCGAGAGGATCTAGATCAGAGTCCTTGCAGTGTCGCGAGTCTTCCTTCTTTCGCGCGTACGATGATGAGGATGAAGGATTCGATCGAATCGGTACAGGGAGAGAGAGAAAAAAATTCATTCCGTTTCAATGTTTCGATGCTCGATCGCACGGTTCTTCTCGACTCGAATTCTCGCGATTCGATGCACGGCTCATACGTGACGAGGAAAACGGAACGCAAAGCTATCGCGATTCGAAATGACGAAAAGAAATCGGTGACGGGACGTAATAATCTCTTTGTTATCTATGTTGTATATGCGAGAATAGATGCGAAGTTCCGTGAATCGTTTCGTGGGAAAAAGTCCGCTGGAATCATGTGCCTTCTCCGCGCCAAGAGATGGAGAAAAACCAATATTTACGTCGCTATGATTTATGCCTCCAACTATTTTTCTCGCGATTCAAGAAGGATAGAACCGGGTTCGTAGATGAGAATCGTACCTCGTAGGCATTTCGTCGGACAAAAGTAGAACGTTGCGATCGCCTCCGAAATCGGTATTCAACGGCAAGTTTTTTTCCAACCTCGTAGTTTCTCTCGCTTTCAACGCTTTCTCCGCGCGAAATCTCTTCCTCCCTGTGACAGAATGCCCGCAAGTGATAATTCGTCCCAAGTGGAGTACGATTTATATATCACGAATCGTTCTCGCAATTCCTCTCGAACGAGCGTAACGTTAAACTTTCACGTCGGGGGCGGTAGTTTGTAAAAGTTTGATTACGCGAAACAACGTGATCGATTGGCCAACAAGGCAGACGCTATCATAGACGAAAGCCAGGTCGGGAAGAGGTAAAACAGGGGTTCTATCTCTTTGGCAGAGAGGGCAAGTACGTGGTTGGCCGGCGGCGCGCACGAATACACGTATCGTTCGAAAGCTTGTTACATTAGACGCGAGTCTAATGCTACAGAGAAGTATCGGTAGCGACGTTTCTTCTTTCTCTTTACCCTGCAACCAGGAGGGCGAGCACCGAGTGGCGGCGAGAAAACGTAAATACGCTGTAAACATTACCGATCCTCGGATATCGGAACTCGGTTTCACGATTCATCTCTTTTCCCCAAGATGGAAAAAAAGGAATGGACGAACGGCTCGTGTGTCGCGCTCATATCGCATCCTATATCGTATACGTATACGTCTGGCAGGTTTGCATTATGGAAATCCCGCGGACTTTACGACTTTTCGAAGATATCGCGTACATTTCCTTATCTCGGTTTAAGGCTCTCCGGGAAACGTTTATCTCCGTGGCGTAAAGAGGATAGATAGACTCGGTAAAATCGGCAATGATCTCACTCCGCGTGCTACTACTCTCCATCCTTATTCTTCTCCGTGAAATATTTATATTCTTCGGGAAGAGAAAGGTCGGCGAAGAGGGAATTTTTCGATGGAAACGCGGACAATTGTAGAATTCACGGCCACGACAGGCAGATTCTCTCTCTTTTCCCGGTTTTCATGGATTCCACGTCGCGGACGAGATGCGCTTATTCCCATTGCCATTCGATCGCGCGGGAATGAATATCGGTGTAACCGTGGGACAGACGCAGGGTCGATGCTTTTCCGTTGTACTCGATTCTTTCTCGTTGAATGGAAATACCCGACTATATTTTTTTCTTCTCTTCTTTTTACTTTTCTCTTCTCTCTCTCTCTCTCTCGTTTTAGCGTTGGGCGTTGTGTCGGAACGAAGCATCGAAGAGAACGCGAGTTGGAAGGAGAGGAGAGAAGGGGTGAGAAAAATATGGCTCGGGTGCTACGTCGATCCAACTTCTCCCTTCATTTTTTTTGTCCACCAGTCGGAGAGGGGGGAATCGCGGACCGTGTCGAATGTTGGCCGTTGCAAATGAGATTCGTAGGAGTCGAAACGCGAGCACTGTGGCAAAAGATCGAGCATTCGAATCCGACACTTTCTTCTTTCGCTTGCCACTTTTGGCAAGAAACTGTTCGCGGCTTGAAAGCGAATAAAATACACGAAAGAAAAACGAGAGAAGAATGCGAAGAGAGAAAGAAGGGGAGGGGGAAGAGAGAAGGTGGCAAGTCCCGGATTAACTAGCTTGTTTAAATGTTTATACTGTCGGTGGGAAAACTCTTTTTCTTCGTTCGGAGTGGAATTCGGAATCGATCGACGGGGGAAAAAAATCCGCTCGCGTTCCCCGGCGTTATCGTTATCAAGAGGAAGCTCCAGGTTTTTTCAACGGATTTAAATGCTCGTCGATCTTGGCGGCAAATAAACAGGAACGTTAGCTTTCGCCGTGGCACAATAAAAGGTTTACAATTTCCCCACCGTGTTCTCGAATCTTTTTTGACGCGTCGCTGTACAGAGAGGAGAGAAAAAAAAAAGAGAGAAAAGAAACGAAAAGAAAAAGCGCAAAAGCGTCGTTGAACGCGAGCGGATTCCTCTTCGGAATGATGAAATTTCAATCGCGTATATCTAGCAAAAGTATCGTCGCTTCGAACACGCGGACGTGTCCGACCGAGAACAATGAATTAGACGGTTGGTTGAACTTGAAAAGCGCGTTAAAAGTTTCAATGTTTCTCGTCTCTCTCTTTATAAAACATTCCTCCGCGGATGAATGTCTTTGAAGAAGGAACTGTTCAAGGGAGGACCCAAGGAGCGGGCAACAGACACGGTTCGAAAGAAGTCTCGTTAAAGAGGCAAATTGGATCGTGTCTGTTCCGCGAAGCCACGACAAAAACAGAGGTTGGACCGTCGAGTGTCTCGCGAACGAGTGTAGCGAATCGGCGGCGAGTCGATGTACAGTCGAGAGAGTGTGCGAAGCGTACGATACACGTCGCGTAAATCGAAAGTCGTTCCGCTGATTAAACGGTGGCAAAGCGGACGTGGGTGTCTCGTTTCACAGTCGTGGCCCGATATCCTTTCAGGAAGGTGGGGATTCACCGGCGCAGGAAACGAGGAGCGTACGTGCACGATGCCAGCCAGGACCGCGTCAAAGGATAGGACGCAGCCAGAAGCGAGAGGAACGTCATCGGCCCGATACTCCAAGGAGGAAAATCACCGTTCCATTTTACACTTTTATACGAAACGAGCTACTACGACGACCAACGTTTCCGCGTTGTTCCGGCCTGACGGTGTCTTTTGATTCGGTGCCCGAAAATAGCAACGGCGAGAGATAGAGAGGAGAGTGGTGAATGGTTGACTAAAAGCGAGCGTTGGCAACGGAACGAAACATCGGGACGAAACCGTGCCGCTTCATTCGTCGACGTCGGCATCGGCCAATCAACGTCCAACGCGGCCAACGATACTGATTCGAGCCTCGTACGCCCCCCCGTTACCTCATACCGCGCGCGTGACGAACGACGCCTCGAAATGGATGGAGAAAAGTACGGTTCGAATCTTAATCGGCTTGTAAATAGTCTATCGTAATTCCTCTCGCGTGGACCCGAGATATCCATCCAAGTGGCGTTATCCCCAGTTGCCTCGTTTCTTAGCGTACGCAAACTTTCTTCTCTCTCACGAACGTAACCGGATCACGGAGGAAACGGTGTCGAATACGGGAGGATATAGAGTCGTGCGATATTTCGATTGGAAATATATATATATATATATAAAGAAGAAAAAGGGAAAGGATAAAAAGAAGACGTCGAGAGAGAGGAGCCTAATGTTTCTCAACGACATGGGGCTGTTAATGTTCTTAGCACTAACGGCCTCCCTCCTTTTGGGTTATTGCCAAACGGATGAAAAAGGTAATGTATAGACGTCCTCTTGAACGGTGACGAAAGAAAGCCGCGGTTCGCTTTCGTCCGTTGCCGTCGCGCGATCGTAAATCCAGGGATGCGCGATGGAAAAGCAGCAAACACCGACAGAGATTAACTTTTATGGTCAGTGGAACGAGTGGCCGCCGCGAATGTACTTATATCACCGATACCGACCCTCTTCTTTTCAATAACCCGCCCGACCATCTATCGGACCGTTTTTAATAACCAACGAAAACGACGCGAGTCGTAAACACGGTTCGGCGATATCACGATCGCTCGATCCAACGCGCGACACGATCCCTGGATTCACGACGCTTCCCCTAAATCCTTTTTACGACGATCCTCGCGTCAAATATGAACGATCGTCAGCATTTCACCTATGATGGAATTCTGAACTAGAAAATGGGCGTCTATACTTTCTCGTTTTATAACGTCTCGAATAATGGAAGAATTTCAATTGATTCGAAAGAAAGATAAAGGAAAAGAGAAATATGTATATATATCGCTTTTGATCGTGGGAAAAATGTTCATTTCGATGATTCTTTTCTCTTTTTTCTTTTTTTTTTTTTTTTTTTTTTTTTCAATTAGATTTATATACAGTATCGCAACAAATCGGGGATAAAAGTAAGTAGCTATTTTATCGTGGCTCGATATTAAAGTAAAATAAACATAAGGTAGGAAATATGGGAAGGTTAATTACAAATATTAATTACGAAATTAACATCGTTCGTTCCGTGAACAAGTACGGACATAAATCGGGATGCGGAGAATTAATGTAGTAATACGAGACGGCGGTTCGATCATCTAGCGGTGCATCGACGTAGATGAAATACGAAAATACGACATGTGCAGATGCGTTTTCGATCATCTGTAATTGCTGTGATACAGCCTCGCGGTTCTTCGATTTCCCTCTCACGTCCGTGTCTATTTATTCTCCGGGATGTCGTCTTTTCATTTCATTTCCGTTCCAACGTTTCGGTTTTAATGGGTTCGATACATGGAGATAGGGGACACGCGATAGCTCGCCGAATCGAAATAGGAAATCGTTCGCTCTTTCAGGAAGTTTGTCTTTAACGATGAAAGTGAGATTAAACCAAGTGCGAAAGAAAACAGAGAATGATCGAGGTTTGAATCGAGATTTTTTTTTTCTTTTTTTTTTTTAATCCAAGAAAGAATATTCGTAACGATCCGAATAAAAAGACTGTATTTGTCGTTAAACGTACGCGCCCCTATCGACGATCCATCGATAAAGTAAAATTAATCCTCCCATCGATTGTAAATATTCGAGAGAAACAAAGTACGAACTTGACCGATTACCGGATCGAGAAAAAAAGAAAATTTCTAGATAGATAGATAGGCCTCGTGTATCGAGTTTACGTATAATATCCGCTAATATCCGCGAGTTTATCAATTTTAGATAAGTAACTACGTTACTCGTTTCATAAGTTGGTACGAGTATCCGGCCGAGAAAGAAACGAAGAAACGATAGATGAATAAAAGAGTTTCGCTATCGAGCGGCGTAATCAGTTTTTCATTTAGCCGGCTAATCCATCGTTTAGCGTAGACTCCGCGTGTTGCAACGATCGAATTATACGAGGTAGAAACTTTTATCCCACGCTCGAAAAACAATTACCTGTTATTTTTCGTTGTAACCGAGTCGAAAATGGAATTTATCGGTATCAATTTTACATAAACCATTCTTGATTTCCCGGCTTCGTATTTCTGTAATAGGTGAACGTCGAGGGCAATCTAACCAAGCATCGAAATACCATGATGGAAATAGCAATGGCAACACGAGTTTAATCAATTTCCCGTTTATCTCGCGTTCCATTTCTCTAATCCATCATTTCGCTCGCAAATTAATGCTTCGTCGACATTGCGCGGCTCAAAAGCGGTCGTTTTTCCAACAATCCAAGGCTTTCTCGGCCTAAAAGGAGGCGGGATATCGACAAATTTTGTTAATTAAACGCGACTAGCCCGTTTACCGATCCTCGATTATCGGATAGGATACGATGAAATCGCATTCGATTCGCGCAAATCGTTCGATACCCGACGAAACCCGAAGCCCTCTTAATCCACCCCGTTTCACGAAAAAAGGAATATTCCATCGAAAAAAGGAATTTGTCGACGCGATAAAAACCAAGTCGCGACACAAGGCCAATATCAATCCTACTACTCATCATTCCGTTGATCCAGCTAATCTGTCCTTTATAGACTATAATTGTTCGCTTCAAACCTCGAGCCGGAGATGCGCATGTACACCGGAATAAAACGAAATCCAATTGCGGAATATTGGAAAGCATTTGGAAAGCGTTTCGCGCACTTTCTCATCATGGACTGAGATAGGATCACTTTGACGAAAACAAGATGAATACGATGCTGAATCGTTTCGCTATATCAAAGTTGGAAGAAAAGAAAAGAAAAGCGCGAAACGTCTGACGTCAACTAGTTATTAAGAACCGCATTTATTGGTCAGATGTGGAGGATAGCTTTGAGAAACGTTGCCCCGAAGCGACTAATTTGGCCATTTCCGTGCTCTATTATCTCGATAATTAGCGATCGATGAACATTTCCGATAGGAGAAAATCTGCTTGTAATTGGTTAAGGACCTCGACCTCGTTATTTCTGGGTTGCGCTAGGTAAACGTGAATAAATTGCGTGTATGTAAGGAAAAAAAAAGGAAAAAAAGAAAAGAAAAAAAAAGAAAAAAGGAAAGGAAGACGAAAACTTCGATTACGCGTTTCAATCTTAGAGTGTCATCGCCATACTGTCTCTAACACTAATCGAAGTAAGTACATTTAACCTCGATAGAGAGAAGCTATGCGTGGATACACCAACACAAATACAAACGTTATGGCCTGTATCATGAACCGAGGATTCCCGTAAACAGGTGAAGCCGGGTTCTATAACCGTATAGAACACTCGTCCCAAATCGATTCCATCGATTCGCGGTTGACGTTAATGTTTCCGTGTCCCCCCCCGTTTCCACGATGTTGCGTCGATAGAATAAAAATAATAAAAGGGAGAAAGGTAGGGAAGAGCGGAGAAAGATGAAAGAACGAAGCTGGGGACGGAAAGAAGATAGAGAAGATAGCGCGTAGTTAATGATCCGTACGATTATTCCACGTATTCGTCGAACGTTTTCCAAGATCATTTACACGCCTCTGGGAAATAAACTCTTTTAGGGGCACCAAGAGTGTTCGAAACACGCGCTTGTCCGATTTCTCGGTATACAGTTAGAGACGCGAGATCTCTTCTTCAACGGTCTTTTAAAGGAGTTGAAGTCGCTCATTCATCGGTCTTGCCAAGCTTTTCAATCGCCTACTGTGCTTTATTTCCTTCTCTTTCCTCTTCTTTTTCTCTTTATTATCACGTTGATTTCTTTCTGTCTGTTCGACACCGTCGAAATAGTATATCAACCGATGGAAAATATTGAACCATACCTTCATAACGATCGACGAAACGTCAATTAAATTCTGCGCCCCGTCGTTCGTTTATTTATCGCGACTGTTTTTTCTCCTTGTTATTTTGATTTCCGTAAAATTTTCGATATTTTCCCGAGATATGGTATACGAGGTATACTGAATTAAACAGGTAAAGGTCCATTTGGATTACGGATGCAATCGTGCGGCGAATAAATATTTCATATATCGATAAAAATTACACGATCATTTTATTCACGGTCAAGCGGTGAATAATTTACAGCACACGCTACTACGGTACACTCATCAAGGCTAATGAATTATATGAAAATTTGTACGGTTCAGGATAAATGCACCCGTTTAACTTAAAAGAAACAAGACGATAAGATTTCAAAATTTCTCTAGCGAAATATCTATCTGGAACGATCGTTCTTGCGAGAATTATTACAAATATGCGAATTTATTTATTTTTCTCAATTACGAAAATCATTTGTCAAAATTTTAAGTAATATTACGTCATATTAAATTTAAATATCAAATTTATCTCGGCCGAACATATGATACGAAATATATTTAAAAAAAAGAAAGAAAGAAATAAAAAATTAAAACGTTAAAACCTAGTAAAACTCAATAAATCTGAACGTAAAGTTCTATTTGATTAAATTTCGAGAAATTAAATCGTTTAAATAGATATCTATAATATACGAACGATGCATGAGAAATGAACATTTGCATCGATAAAAAGAAATATATACGCGATATAATATACATTATAATTACAATTAATAATCATATACATATATGTCATGAAAAGATCATCCTTTAAATCGATCACGATCTCGACGATTTTTAAAAAACCTTGATTGATATAAACGATGTTCAATAATGTCATATCGCTTTTAAATAACTTTATTTATTAACCGAATCATAACGATCCTTCGTGGTAATTGTTCTTAGCAATGATTTACGAGTCGTTAATGTATTTGCAAAAATATCCGAGATCGCGTACGCCTCATTTTAAATAGAAATATCGATAGTGGATGGAGAGATTTATTCCTTCCCATGAATATTTTCAAAGCGTCGTACACTTTTTAGATAGTCCAAAGAAACGTGCAAATTTATACGTATACGTTCATATTTCGCGCATCGATGGTCGAGCAATTGCGTCACGGAGGAACAATAAATTTTTCAAATTTATTACAGTGTCATTTTACGGAGCGAGCTACATTCATCTTCCGGTGCAAGAAGCTAAGGGTGCGACTGACATCAGCTTCCGGTTCCGAACTCATCTCGCGGACGCTATGCTGCTATTGGCCGTTGGCAGGACGGATTACTGCCTGATCAAACTCGAAACCGGCAAATTGAAGGTTCGTTTGCCCTCAATGCTTACTTCTATTAATAGGCTTTCTGTTTGGGTCTTCGTGGCCGTTGGTCGTTAACCAACCGCACGTGCTATAGTCCGATGCGACAGTCAGTACAACCCCCTTCTCTCTTTCTCTCTCTCTCATCTCTCTCTTCTCATCCTAAGTCTCTTTTTCATCTCCTCGTCCACGAGCAATCTTTCTACAGTACGAGCTATCCTCGCTAAGAAATTAGGCTTGGTTCGAAACATTAAGAAAAAACGCAAGAGAGCGAAAAAAGGAGGAGAGAAAAGCAAGACGAGTTGGAGCACGCGAGCACGGATGATATAAAAAAGAGGGAAAAAATAGAAAAGAAAGAGAAATGATTTTCAGACACGCGGCTAACGACCACGTTCTCCACAGCTCGATTTTATAACTTCGATAAAAACCGTGTCGTGATTTTAACAACATCACGTCGTTGCCCCGCTTTATTCGAGCCATTAAAACTCTGCAAGTAAAAACATCTTATTTATGTATGCGGATGCTCGCGAGAAATCACGAGAAATGGTAAAACAAGATAGATCGACACGTTTCACCGAATATACATAATAAAATTTATGGAGGAAAAGGAAAAGAAGCGATGAATTTCTTTTTCTTTTTCTTTTTCTTTTTTTTTTATTCACTTTTCCCTTTCATGCGCACACACTTTCCCTCCCTCTATTTCTCCTCGTGTCTCTTTCTTTTCAACTAAATAAAAAACGTTTGTAAATTTCACTCGAGCAAAGTTAACGCTTCCCTTTGATTTCGTTTAAACCATTTCCGTTTTAAATTCTATCCAAATCAACGATCCAGCCATCAAAGAGAAACCAATAATAATAAGTTTCGATGTAAACTTTTACGTAAAATACGCGTACGGTTACGACTCCACTTTATTTTATTATTTTTAATAATCCTTCAAGTAACAATTGCGTGGAAACGATTGTTACGTATATGGACGTAGGAATAAATATAATAACACATTCCTAACTATCGATCGACCTTTTGCAGGAGGAACAATTTTTGTTACATGTTTGAAAAATACAATACAGATGCTCCGGACTTTTTAATTGAATTAAATATGACACGTTCAAATTTAATTTTTGTACACGAGCTCCCGATATGAAATAAAACTTTATAATTTATTTCAAAGTAACGTTGGCTGTAAATTGCCGTGAAAAATTCTATTTGCGAATAAACATGAAAACTGTTCATGCATAATTGTCGCCAATGCGTGATCGAATTTAAATTTTTAAAATAGTCGCTCTCTGCATTCGTGTAAAAAATTCGAATACTGATATCGAAAAATCGAATAATCGTTACGTTTTACAATTTTTTTTATTCGCGCCCAAGCTTTTCCTAAAGCTTCTCCTTTTTGTCGGATCGAAATTATTTATTATAATTTATCGTTTCATTGATTGTCCGAAGGAACAAAAAAATCTTTAATATTTATATCCGAATTAAAACCAGCTACATGCAAGTATTATCCTTGTAATTCTATTGTTGTGACAGGTTCTTTGTTTATAATGACACAATGTATTACGATCTTGCGATTTCGCTAAATGAAAACTGTGCTTCAAAAGGTTTTAAACCGACACCCACAATGGAAAGATGCAAATCCACAAACGAAAGATGCAAATCCACGCGTTGCTCGTGTGTATCCATATCAGTATGTTTCAACTTCCTTTTGCGATATTTAAATAATTAATGTTCCGTGTATTCGTTAAGTAACGAAAAAAATTAACAGGATTTTATCGCAAAAAAGCGGAAAGAAGACTAGCTGCTTTTTCAGTCAAGTTAACGAGACCCTTATCATTCTGTCTATCTACTCCCGTAAAATATCCGAACGAATTAAAATAAATAAATACTAAAATTCATCAACTAAAAAATGACGGCAGCAACAACATCCGTCCACAATTCGAATCTACCGATCTATATTAAAGCTAGTTGCAAACGATCAACGGAACACACTGTTCCGATCATCGCACTTGCGTTTTGGACATCGTTATAAAACATAGAAATATACAGAATATACAGAACCTGTCGAACTTTACAACGTCACTAGAGCAGAATCGCAACAATGTCATCTGCACCTGATCTGAAATCAATTCCAACCGCGATTTTAATTTGAGATCGGTCTGGTGATTTCGGATGGTTTCGATCCAAGAGAGAAAAAAAAAGAAAAAAAAAGAGAGAAACAAATTCGTTTCGGCCCGCTCTCGATGAAATAAGATAGTTCGGGTATGAATTCTCGGTGCACGTATTAACAAGCACGGTAAAATAAACGATCGCCGGTGATACCGTGACGTCGGCCCGAAACGAACACTCGTTGGAGCAGAATTAAACGACACCATCGAGCGTACCCGGTTGCATTACGAAGAACAACGACGCACGGGGGACAAGCAAGCCCAGATGGGCCACTTTGCTCTTAGATAGTAATCGTCGTCGGGCTCTAGTTACAAATTACGAATTCGTGAGAAGAATCGGTGTACGTACAGGGCATAGAACACACCGTCGCGGGATACGCTATCGTTCACAAGTATCGCGGTATTTCGCTCCATTTGCGCCAATAATATATTCGGATAAATATTCGAATTTTACCAAGGTATAGAAACGAAGGATGAGATTGAATTTATTACCTTATTATAAAGTCAATAGACCAATAATTAACATTATTCGCGATAAAATTTAACAGCAACACGCGAGTTGATTAGAATCAAATTCATGATTCGTCGATGTACGCGATGTGGTGGTAGTCTGTTCGATAATTAGGTAATTTATATATATATTATTACGTATACACGGATAATTACAGATGGCGTAAATTCACGAGAAATATGATTCCTCAAATAACGAAAGAATTCTCTTCGTTATTCAAATTAATAATTAATGGTGCAACGGTACAAACATTCGTACCAATTACGAAGAATAAAATTATTGCGGATCCTTTTGTACGTAATTTCGAAATTAAAATAAATCTTGTTCGAAATAAACATACTTTCGAGCGAAGTAGCGTGTACGTGCAACTTCGTTACGCTTAAATAGGAACCGGTTGTTTATCGGGATGCTTATTACGATTAATTCCAATATATTATATTCGATGGTTGCGTTCATAAAACGACGAACGGTCGATAAGTGGATGTAAACACGAATCCCTGAAACATTTACAGCATGCTCGCTATTAATCGCTCGTCGATGATTATTGTTATTTCGCCTCTGACTCTGATGGTGTATTCATTCATGCGCTTTGATGCAAATTTACAACCTTTGAACCTGTGACGCGTATTTTCTTGATCCTACGTTTTAAGACGATCGATATTAATTTCAATTAGTCGAAATCTCAACAATTCGCGAATTTCACGTTTCATCGTGATGCGATATGACAGCTGCATAAATAAATCCGAGTGGAATCTAAACTCGAAATAAGTTTGCTGACAACGAATCTTCTTTGGAAGTTATAAATTGCTAGATTATCGATCTTGAAGCGAAGAATAATCAAAACGTAGCTTCGAATCGAGAAACTCAAATAAACGATAACTATATATCGAAATATAATCGAGCAAATATTCTCGAAACTTTAATTCGGTCTAATTCGGCAAGAAGAAAAAAAAATGGTAGAAAACGGTAGAAAACGCTAGGTCGCGAACACTAATAAATCCGAAAAAATTGCAGACCAATCAGCCTATTCAGCTGATCGAGAAAGACCTCGGCAATCGATATAATTCGACTAAAAATCTGGAACATGGTGGAAATACTTCCCTCCCATCTTAAATCTCACGAAAAATCGAGAAAATTACAGCCGAGCAACCGATTTTATCCGATACCATCCGAGATGATTAATGATAACACAGCGGAATTGTTGCGTGAAAAATTCAGATCGTTTTTCTTTTGATCGTAAGACGAAGACCAGATGTAATCCAGTATCGCGACAGAGTGTTAAAACATCGTCCAAGTGCATTAGGGCGCGAGGGAAATGCCGTTTCTCACTGGATCCCAAAGATCCGGAGTGAAAACCGCGCGAATCTAATTTCGCGAAGGGTTAAGTCCACAGGTCGAACCATGAGAAGACGTGGGTGGGTATCTGTCTGAGCTTAATTAAATTTGTTAAGAAGATCGTTAAGGAGGATGAGAAGGGGGATAAACGGGCGAGCAAAAAGTGCAATGGAATCGTTTCAACGTCTCGTGTGCCTGTCGAGCCACGTCTCTCCCCGCACCGGTTTTATCCGCTTAAAACCTTTTCCATCTTCCCAATTATTCTATTATTCGGAAGTTCGGTAGTTTCACCAACGCGTTCAATTCATTTATTTTATTTTACGCGATGCAACATTTTGTTTATCGCCAAATCGTAAAATGTTTATCAATTTAATCAAGCGTAAATCGCATTACATACAAAGTCCGAAACAATTTGTCCACGGATCCGATCAAATGCGTCCAATTTCGCGCCATTTATTTTTTCTTCTTTTTCATTTCGAAAAGAAACGTCTTTTCCTCTTATCAATTGCAATCGATCGATCGAATATTTGTCCTTGTTCCCTTTCCAATCAACGGTGGTGCATCGATAATGCATCGTCCTGGTGTCTTCGACCTTCGAAACGTATAAATTCGCGTTTACACTCGACGAAGTGTCGTGTCTCTCGCGCTTATACATATTAATGGGATCCTGCATAGTCATCGGACATTGCGCTACTATCGGGGTGAACTTGCAACTCGCAAAAGCTCACGCCTTTATTACGAAATCGATCGGAGAACGGCGGGAGAAGAGGCCGTCTGAAGCGAAGTCGATGCAACGGATCGGCCTCGATGCCAATCGCGCGCCTCTCCCTCGTAATTTCGACTCGTCTCTCCGAGAACGATCGACTTTTCATTAAGACACGATTCTACCTCGATGGCCGTCTCGATGCTTTCCCCCCTTCCACACAAGATCAACGAGAAGAGAGGATGGTGCAAGTTACACTAAGACAACGCTATAAGTCTCGGAAGGTCGATTTAGGTCGCGATTAAAGACTCTTTATCAGAGGCTGCCGCTTCACCTCTCGCTAAAGCGCGTCGTGTACTGTCCTAACTCGATAATGCATTACTCGAACCCGTCTCATAATGTCGAGCCAAGGTGCCGCTAAACGGAAAAGAAGAGAAGAAAAAAAAAAAAAAAGAAACATCGTAATCCCCGGTCGTTTGTGGCCTCGAAGCGGGGATCTGAGCGGAAAGGTCGAGGTTCGGATTAATAAAATGTACTTGCTACATAGTATGTATGTCAACTGGTTTTTTTTTTTTTTTTTTAACGGTAACTGGATTACTCGTGGCAGATCTCTTTCTTTTTTTCTCCCTCGACAGACGTTCTCTTACGGATTTTAAACGAGGCACATACATACACAGTTAAAGAGATGCTAATTTTTATTCTAATTTACTTAAAAGTCCGTATCCGACAACGCGCGACTAACTTTTCCTAAATAAGGGAAGAATTATAAGGCGAATTATTTACCATTCTTTATGGAGCATTCTTTATGAATTATTTTCACCTTTTTCACGCGACTTTCCACCAAACGAATTCGAGAAGGGATTTTAGAAAATCCGATTACACGGTATCTGGTTAAAAGAGGAATCTGATAAACTGAGTAATAGATGGCAATTGGGAAAAGATCAATATTTAATACGTTTCCGGACCGCCCTTTTACACTTTGCATGCACAAATCGAAGGCGTAATGCCTGCAAAGATAGAACATAGAAGACAGAGAGAGAGAGAGAGGGAGAGAAGGAAGAAGAGAAATTTCTGAAGATGTTATTTCGCCGAAATAGTTGCAAGAAGAAACTTAAGTATTTCCTCGGTCATGTTTCCCTCTAAGCGAAACAGCTACATCCTTCTTCGAATTTTACTTCATTAAAAAAATAATTTTCCTTTATGCATTACCTTATCTAAATTTCCAACAAAGAGTAATTATCTTGGAGAGAAACTTGCGATAGAGTTTCTCTCGAACTTTACCGGTACATCAAAGTCTCCGTCTATCTTTGGTAGAATAATTTAAGAGGATGGTCCCTTCTGATTTTTCCACAGGTCCACATCAATTTAGGGGCAGGTGAAAGCGAGATGTCCAGTGCTCGTGGATTGACATTGAACGACCTGAGCTGGCACGAGGTCAATCTGACGAGGCGAGAGGCTAACATCACCCTACAAATTGACGTGATACACACGACCAAGTCCCTTCTACCAGGACGTTTCTTTGAACTGAATATACACTATGGCGTCTTCATCGGGGGACAGGGTGATTTTAACGAGCTATTTCTAGGTAAGACGCACCGGCAAGCTTGACTCACTCGGATAAATCGACGCGCCACGTGACTCCACTCTCGCTCACTTACACGTCTCGTTGGTAACACGAAGATGCCATCAACTTATTACATTCTCGTCGATTCTAATGAAACTTGCCGTATAAATGGAGAAAACTTGATTTTTCTTCCAATCAATCCGCGACACGACGAACGAATAGTGTTATTTTTATTTTGCATAATTCGTGTTACGAATTAATTGAGGGTAACTGTTTAACTCGTGAAAATTTAAACGTTGGTGAATCGATTCGCCGTCGAATACGTTTTGTTTTTTACTATTTTTTTTTTTTTTTTTTTACTTTGCGTAAAAGCAACCAACTGGCTTAATTAAAAGTAACTGTTGGACTTTTGAAAAGTTCACTCGCGATATTTTACGTAATTCTTTTATAGAAGAAATACTGAATATATACGTTTCGTTGTTAGTTTTATTTTGCGTAATACGACTCACGAACTGGACGATTCGAGTGATAACGATGACTATTTATTAGCTCTTGAAAAATTAAATACTAATTACGTATGTAATGATTACAATAATTATTTATTTACAATTTATTCATAAAATTCATCGAGATACGCGTTGAATCGACGAGAGAGAGAGTAATAATATCGATATAAATGCAACGATAATTCGCCTTATTATAGATGATGTATGTCAATCACTTCTTTGAAATCATTTATGAATTTTATAATAATAAATATTGCAAAATCATTATATATAGTTTAACGGTAAATTCTTTTTCTATTTATCTCTCAATAAGAACGATTTATTAAAATTTACTTTTGTAGTTTGAAATTCGATCGCGATATTTGGGGCAAACCAACGTTTATCGACGCGTATATTTGCTCGTGCTATTTACTTCAATAATATGGAAAATATTCTGCATATTTGCAATTTATTTTAAATTCATGTAATATGAATAATTAAAAACAGAAATATCTTACGTCCAGGCGCGACAATTACTTTATGTAAATTGATGTTGAAGTTCAAACAAGAATATTTTAAGAGCGCCATCCTCGTAAAAAGAATTGACCATAAACAGAATAATGCCCCTCCCCCTCCCTCCGTTAAATAAGTTTTCTCTTTCCCGAGAATCGAAAAATCATACATAACTTTCCAACTAACCAATTGAATATATTCACATTATCTTTCAATTTTTACTATCCGATATTGGATAATTATTACTCGATCCTCGTCACGTGCTCGTTTTACGAAAAATTTATTTTCTCTTCTCCGTATGGGACAAAGTTACAATTTCATTTTTCCTAAACGTATATGCAAACGTATATGCGATTTTTTTTTTTTTCAATTTTCAAAATTACCGGCTGTTATCTATGATTTCACTATCAAATTTTGACCGCTGACCCGATGACAAAATCTGTTGCGGTCAGAATTGAAATAGAGAGAAAAAAAAAAAAAAAAAAAAACAATATAAGGACGTTTGACGAAAAATATTTCATCGACGCAGTCGAGTGTAACTAGATTTGACGAGTCCCACACACTTTGAGTTCAATGTACAGCCGGTATAAAAATTCATATTTCCGCAACTTCAAACGGATTACAGAGGGACAGGCAGAGATGCGTGTTACGCGATCAGAATCCGACAACAACAAACCGAGTTCAAATATTCGTTTTGCGTTTGCTGCGGCGAAATATCCACTCTATTGTAGAGATTTTCTCACTGTACAATAGAAACAACGGAGTCCAACGAATTCGGGGAACACGCAGGCCAACGATGGAACAATCGAGTTTACCAGAAGCATTCTCACCTAAAAATTTTTAGATTTCAAATTGTCCACGCTATTGGCCTGTACGATCGTTTGCGAAAATGAATTGAACGCGAATTTGACAAAAAGAAAAAAAAAATAAAGAAAAGAAAGAAGAGAAAAGAGGCAGAGGATGATCGCGTGGATAAAAATACACGATGAATCATTAGAATCGTTAGAATCGTCCCAATTCGTTAAAAATAAGAACTTTAACTTATTTTTCGCGGATTCGCGCTTTTATTCTTCTTTTTAACTTATTTCTGACTTATGTCTTCGAACCGTTCTCGAATAGTTATTATACAATCGTTAAATCCAGAGGATAAAAAAATTCCATTTTAAGAAAAGATACACGAGGCTAACCTTACTAACTCGACGAGTTATTTCCCACAATTTTATAATCTTCTATTCTGGAAACGAATACATTTTTTGAACCGTTATCGTTATCCTTTTATATATTTCGTAACAACGAAAGAGAGGAAAAGAAAGATAAGAGTTTCGATGACGGTTTATAACACACGACGAAGCGAGAGCAAACATCTGTTCAACCGTTGAAAAGAAAAGGGATTGCAAATTAAGATTGATCCTCGTGCCATATATCAAATCAACCAGTCTATATCTTTCGACATCGATCTAGTGAAATATTATTTAGTGTACGTCACGAGGGATATTTACTCCATCCATCACTGACGTGGACCATCAGCAACGGTCATTGAGCGAGATTAGCGCGGAGAATATTCTGATAACACGGGACACCGCGACACCGGCTCTTCTCTCTAAACCTAATTTCTAGTCTAGGCTAGGTGGATCGATCATCGATCTTCTTCGTCGACGAAGATGAAATCGTGTCGTCGAGAGTTCGCGCGAGAGGTGGTCGCGTCCACCAACGCGACCTGTTAATCGTAACCGTGAAATCGTGAATCGGATATATTGTAGCGTGTCTACTCGAGCGAGAGAAACATCGGTTTCGACGCGGTGATGAAAAGCTATTTCGGAACCGACCATTATCTTTGACGAGATTTATACTCGATGAAAACCAATCCAAGTGGAGAAATATATTATGAAATTACGAATTTGAAACGCGAAATTCCCCTTTCTTCTCCGCTTCGCGAATTTTACCACGTTTCCGCGCTGCCGAACTCGGTTCCCTCGTATCTCTCGAACCTACTTTCGCGGGTAAAATCGGTAACGCGCGCTAGAATGAACGGATCCGGGGGGGTTTTGCCTCGAGGCAAACGGCAACAACCGCGACCCACGAGAGAGCAGAGCGATAGGGATAGAGGCTAGTTGTCTCTAAAAAGCAAAAATTCATCGGAAGGCAACCGAGGTGACGCGTTCCAAATTGAATACGATCAGTACAAACAGAGAGTGTACCATGCTCGTTCCCCACCGTTATTCCCCCGAGCATCTCGTGCAACGCTCGACGACCAGCTCGAAATTCAATTTACATATTCATGACAATTCATTTGTACCCCATGGTACGACATAGCCTGGTGCTCCCCCCCTCCAGAGAACCTCTTATTAATTCCTGCTGTCCCGCGATACCCCGCTAAATTCAACCGAGTCGAGGAATAAAGAGCAGAAGGAAAAGAAGGAACGCGAACCGCATCTCGCGATGCTCTCTGCCGACAATTTCTTCGTTTTTCGTATACGGCATTCTCGAGGCCGTTCGTTCCGCGTTAAAACAAGACCTGGAAACGATCCTGCGAAATCGAGGAAGAAAGAAGAAAGGTTCGCCCCGCAAAGTTGGAATCGCGACGACGACTTTTATTCATTTTCCATCCATCTCGTTGAAATATGCATGAAACCGAGTATAGGATGTTAATCTAACTCCGAGACTCGAATGCTTTTTCGACTCTCCGCGGATTAAGGCCGACGAGGAAAAAATTGGACAAGTTGCATCTATGCATCTTAAACGTTTTTCTACTAATATTTCATTACTTCGTCGAATATATATATATATAATATTAAAACGATAAAAATAACTTTGTCTCGTATTTGGAAAAAAAGTTTTCACGAAAATATAACTGATCTTATAACTGATCTTGTAACAAAATAAAGCAGTATAATATCTGCGTAATAATAACAGAGGATTTATATCCATTTTTAATTTCAAAATTATCCTCGCAGAAAATATCATCTTTTATCATCTTCGCAGGGATATCTGGACAGGAGGGTTAAAACTCATCCAAGTTATACGTAGCATATATACATGTACGATCGAAAATGAAATCCTCAGCATGAGTTTGATTTATCGAATGGCATTCCCGCGGAATATACGCGAAAATATAGAGAATACTAACCGATAGATACACGTTCAATACCGAGAGAGAGAGAGAGAAAGAGAGAGAGAAATCAATAAAAGTATATACCGAGACGTCGGTGTCAATGTTCTATCGCGAGATATTCGATCACGGTTACATCCAAATAAATTGAACAGTCTTGAATGTGACGAAACGGGAAATTATTTATTTTATGGCTCGGTTTCACGGTCGCTATCACGGCAAATCGTTTTCATCCTCCCAACCGTCCCGATATTATTGTCTCCGCGGCGACGAAAAATCGCAATATAACGCGCGAAAGAACACGTCGTACATTTCGCATCGTTCTCGACCACCAACGTTATTTCCTTGTACGAAGAGCCATCCTCCCCCGCGGTTTCCCCCTCCCTCCTCGAATTAATACGACGAGCAATACGAATCACGCGAATATAAACCGGAACTCGTTTGTCTCGGGTTATATATCTCGAGTCTTCCGCAAAACGTTTTGTACCGCGTTTCATTCGCGAGCAGATCCTTAAAACCGACTCCGAGGAGAGGTGGTATCGAGTTCTCCCTCCCCCTAGAGGGGACATTTTCCAGTGACCTCGGTCCATTTAGCGGTTATCCACGGTATCTTCAGTCGCCCGGAGGAAAAACCGTTTTCGAAACTTCTCCAATTAATATAATCGTGGAGCACGCGAAAGGATCACGTAGAATGGTAGCTGCGGCAAAGTTGCGGGATGAACGATTCACCGCACTATGAACGGCTCGGTTTATTGCCGAGGTTTATACACCACTACACCGGAAAATGTCATCACCGAGTCCCATCCCCAAAACACCCCTTCAATTTTCGCTTATGCGTTTCCCGCCGCAGGTATCGAGTCAACAACGTCTTGCTAACCGGATCAAGCCAACTTGGAGACCGATACCCTACCACAAACCTAACACAATAAGATTCGTTCGAGCGAACACCTCCGCGATTCCCTCTGATCGGACGAGTAAATCCATCTTCGAAATCGAAACACCGGCGTTCGCGTTCGTTCGTTCGTTCGTTCGAAATAATAAATTAAAGGGCAATCTCGCGCGGACGATTATCATCTTTTCGACGAATCGTATTTGGCGAATCGCGCACAATTCGTAGGTGGATTCGATAGCCTAGTTCGTTCGTTCCCTGGCAGCCGACGAAACTGAGATTATCTGGCCATCAACCCCGATGCGGTTTGCAACTGACGCTTTCATTACACCACTCTTTCGCGAAAACCTCTGCCGTTGAATGATACCTCGTGAACCGGTGCCAAAGTGTGCCACCGCGTTCCCTGTGTTCCGCCGAGACTATAAGAATCGAGTTCTGGCCATCGAGTTTAATATCCGACCCGTTTCGTTATTTGCTCGCGCGAGCACCTCGTTCAAAGGCAATTGCGAAAACGCCAATTCGGGAAAGTCTCTCGCGATTTCTAACCACTCGAGATTAAAATCGTTCGAGATGTTGTGCTTCTTCGCGTGGATCAACGATAATCGAGCGCGCATTTTCCTCTGACAATAACGTGGAGGCAAACGTGTTTCTATCCATACACGCGTGGTAGACGAGAATACGTACATACATTTTTCTTTCAATTTGTAACGTTCCTTTCTCTCTCTCTTTCTCTCTTTCTTTCTCCCCCTCCTCTCTCTCTCTCTCTCTCTCTCTCCCTCTGTTCCGCAGGACACACGGATTACTTGCGAGGCTGTATGGCTGACATAATCTACAATGGCGCCAGAGTAATAGAATACGCCAAGTCGAGGAAAGGCCAGTCGGAGGCCACCGCCGTTACGTGGAGCTGTTCACCGGAATTCGACGCTACGAGGAGCACGGAAGTTAGTTTCGTGGAGGATGGTGCGTTCACGGCGATCCCAAGACCCATTCCACGCTCGGGCTCCAAGTACGTAACACCAAAAGCGTCTTTTCATCGTGTAAATTATACTCGAACGCGCACTTTGCGAGAGTCTCGAGTATCCTTCGTTCAAGAATATATCTTTCGAGATATTTCCCTAACTAATCAAATTAATTCGTATTCAAACTAAGCTGCCCGATAACGAAAACATATCCATTTAATTAAAACTCGTCGCGTCTACTTGCTCGCTTTCGAAATATCACGGGTTCGCGCAAACCGATTTCGCTTACATAAGCATTAGTCCCTGAATGAAACATACGCGCGTAATATACACGTGTATGTGTACGTACACGATTTTCCGAATCGGGAAATGAATCGACCTAACGAAATTACAGCGAAACGAACCTCGCGTCTGACACTTCGTCAACCGAACAGCTGTTATTAGCGGTTTCAGAAATTGTCGATAGACGGCCAAACCGCTATGGATATAAACTAACGACAATATTTGATGCGTGTCCCGTTTAAAGCGGCGGGATAAATATGAAATTTAGTTTCCAAGTCAATTTTAGCACCAGTTTGCGAATAGTCGAGCGCGCGTTTATCAAAACTAAACGGTGACTACAAGTTAGCGTGCGCGTGTACCGTGCCAAGCGTTGGTAAAGCGTTAATAATCGAATAAACAATTTTCGTCAAGTAAAAACGAGATAGCGACACGACGGCAAGGCTAATTCGATTCCCTTTCGATTTAAATTGGGTCATACTCGAGCCGGTTTGTTTAAATTTAGAATATGATATTTATCAAGATGCTTCGCAACCAACCACCACGTCGGAAGGATAGCGGCCAATATCGAAAATGGATACTTTTTTTTTCTTTTTTTCTTTTTTTTTTTGTCGAACGTATCTCCGATGAATTTCTTCCTTGAAAAATACCGGTAAAGTTTTTAACGTCCCTGTGAAAACCTTTGACGAATGTCTGTACTACTTTTTAACGGTGAAAACCCAGGGGGACGTTGGCAAAGCATCTTGGAAAGCTCCAAACAAAAACCGCAATCACGTTACAACGAGGGCATCGTTACTAGTTAGAACGATGTCTGCTCGTATCCTCTAGGAAAACACTTTGATCCCACTTTTCAGAATAACAAAGACTTTTGGGAACAAGAGGTTTGATTGGTTCGACGAATCGCAATAGTAAATCTCTTACTCTCTTTTTCTCGTTTTTCTTTTTGCTCTCTCTCTTTCTCTCTCTTTCTACGTCTCTTTTTATCTATCTCTTCGACTAAATGAAAAACGATGTTTGTGAAATTAATACCAGTTGTGAGAATTGAATAAATATCGAAAGACACGCCAGATCTCTTTCATGTATCGATCCATCTTGCTTTGTAATATCTGTACTCGTTATATGTGTGTGTGTGTGCATACGTATGATTTATAAGATATTTAGAGCCTGTCGTCTGTCGCCGTTCGTCATTAATCGATCGAACCAGATTTTCCCAATAGTCCCGCCGCCGTCTATCCTATTTTTATTTCCTTTAAATTAACATTCCGCATCGCAATGCATGCAAAATAATCTGTAACCGAATATTGTAAAATTCCTTGAAAATAATAATGATAAAAATGTAGAATTTTCTCCCGCGAGAATTTTAATTAAAACGCGCATAATCAAATTATCTTTCTCGATTAAGAAATACGCGATACCGATAATCCTCCAAGCCGCGTTTCCTCCAAGTTCGATACTCCCGAACGAAGCAATTTTTTATCTCTCCGAGGATTTGGAGCAGCGGTTTCACAAGTCTTTCGAATCGAATCGAACCGCATCGCGATGCGCGCAACGTAGATACAATCCCGAAAGTCTTTGTCTCTGGAAAATTAAAAGCATATTCGTTGCGATTCTTAATTCAACGCTCGCTTCGGAGAATAAAGGTAACAGCGTAATACCTGTTGCGTATCGTGGCAACCGTTTCGAAACAATGCCAACAATCCTGACTCCCCCCTTCGTTTCTATGTATTGTATACGTCGAACATCCTTGGGATATCCAGAGCTCTGATGAATTCTGTCGGTGCTACGGAACGAGCGGCGTCCACGGCAAACATCCCGTCGGAAATGAAAGCACCGGTGTCGTTTTTAGACGGCCCTCTTAAACGCTTTTGACCAAACTCGACTTGAATAAATCGTGTAAACAAAAACGTTAATCGCGACTCGATTCAACCGTCCGAGAACGATCGTTAATTTCGTGCAATCGTGATTTTTCATTCATTTCTCGTTTAAACGGGGAAATTTTATAAAGAGATAGAAAGAAAGAAAAAAAATCCCCAATACAGGATATTCTTAAGTCACTCTCGTTAACGCATTTAGATTCGTTTAGCTTCCTCTCCAAATATAATATCATGCCGATTTAATGCCGATTTTTTTCATCCGATTATCGCGCGTCAATAGGGCACTCGAACGCGCTACTTTCATCGGGAGGCAATATCGTTTTTCATCAATGTTCGAGCGGAGGGATTTTCAAACGTTTGTTAGATAAGTATAAATCAATTTCGAGTCAAGTTTCGCTCGCTAAATCGACCAATCTTCCCTGTAAAAGATGCAAACGATCGGATAATTTCCCTTGAAACTGTTAAGAAAGTGCAAGTTTCGCGCGGCGCCTCTCCTCCTCCTCCTCCTCCTCCTCCTCCTTCTCTCTAACGGTTTGAAGCGAGTCCATTGAAGGAAACGCGTTAGTCGCGGATCCGAACAAGTCAACTGCGAAATTCTAACTCCGGCTTACTACTAACCGGGGAACGTTGTTAACTGGCAAGTTTTAACATTATTCTCTAATATCTTGGGCTTAGGCTTTTGTATCCGGCACGCGTTCACTCGCGCGAACACAGGTTCGTGACGGAGTTCGTAGTCGCGGCTAAGCCAAGTTCGACGAACGACTTCCTTTCAATTTTAGCCCCATTCGATCAACCTCCTCTCCTCCTCTTTGTTCGGTAGATGGGAATTCGAGTTGAAGACCGGCGAGGAGAGCGGCCTGCTGCTCTACAACACCGGCCAATCCTCGTACGCCGATTACCTCGGGATCGAGTTGTTCGAGGGTAAAATTCGACTTCTGATGAACAAAGGGAATGGACCGACCGAGTTGATACACGGCACACCGGTGGCTGACGGCAAGTGGCACCGGGTCGCCGTTGATTTCAATCCGAGCGGAATCGGGATCACGGTCGATCGTCAAGAAAAAACCATCAGCTTGCCCTCCGGCGGGAATCGTTACCTAGATCTGGCCGACACCCTGTACATCGGCGGTACCGAGCTCAACAAACGCGCCAAGGCGTTCGGGAAAGGTCTTAAATCCGGTGACGTGAGCTACAAGGGTTGCCTGAGAAATATGATGTTGGATAACAAGGAGCTCGGTCTGCCGGATGTTAAAATCAGCCAGGGCATCGTGGTTGGCTGCGTTTGGGGATTTCCCTGTATCGAGGCTGATCCCTGTGTTTCCGGGGGAGTTTGCTCTCAACTGGGTGTCAGCTCGTTTAAGTGCGACTGTGAGCAACTATCGTGTATCAATCCGAATCATGCCGAGGATTACGAGGTAAATAACAATCGATCACTTGTTGCGAGCAATCGTTCCATGCATTTTCTTTCGTTAGAGATTTTTTACATTTATAACAACGAAATCTCCCGCTTGCCTTCCTTCCGTCAACATTTCCCTCACATATTTTCTCACAAGAATTTTTGGAAAGATGGAAAGATTATTTTCATTCGAAGCTTCAAATTTCGAATTTCAGACTTACTCGAAAGCAAATTTACCCGTGAACTTGGAAATACTCTCATCGAGTCCCCTACTGGTATGCGAAGGAGGACATGTGCTGGTGACGAGCGATAACATTGCCATGGTACTAGACATTGCTAAATATGGGGTGGAAGAGGACGGTGTTATCTTCACTTTGATAACACCGCCCACTTACGGTACACTGACTCTGGATCTCTTAACTACCAGAACCGAACATTCTTTCACTCTTCGAGACATCGATCGAGATAAGGTGAATAAATTTTCTACTACTACTACTACTACTACTGCGCAACAACAAATTTTTTTCAAATGTCCATTAGACGTGATACGATCGATCAACTACAATTTATATCCGATATTCGATTAATTCGAACGAAAAAAATAAATAACTAAGAAAATGACACGTTATTCGAATTTGTCATGGGATCACGGAGCTATAGATAGTTCGCGGCACAAGGACCTAACTTTAGAATCGTGGGGGGGCCACGTACCGTGCTCGTGTCGTCACGACTCTCTCTCGGTTGTCTGTTCCTCTTCTACTCGCACCCGATTTATCCACCGGCACTGCTCTATTTATAAACACCACCACCGCTTATTAACCGTTTTTTTGTAAGGGTGAACGTCGGGACCGAGATCGCTTCTCCCCTTAAACCGCGTTTTCCACGTAGTTCGAATAAACGAAATTTTATTCCTGCGATCGGATACGTATCGAGAATTGGAGGAATTCGCGCCTCGAGATTCGCTATGCTAATCGACGATTTATAACCCGTCCGCCTTTTTTAATTAATTTTAACTGGGAACAGACGGCACATTTAACACCGGTAATGATTCACCGATGGAAAAATGCAAAGAGAATCTTTAAGGAAGTTTAATTTTAAAAACGGCAAGCCACGCGGAAGACACGAGTCTCGAGATATTAAGAGAGTTTATTGGTTCGTTAAGAAGACCGTTGGCCGGGGAAGGGAGATTGAAAAGTTCATCTTATGGCCGCGTCTCTGTCGTGAATAAATCATGAAATAAAATGAAATAAACGTCTCTCGTTAACGACCAGTTCACGGCCCATTTTTTTTGCTCATTTCCTTTTTAATTTTCCCTAATGTCACCGCGCTCGATGAATTTCTCGACTCCGTTACGCAGCCTTGTTGTTATAGCATACTCTTTATAGCGTAGAATACTCGTGGGTGGTAGAGAGCAGAGGCACGCACACACGCACATACATATTTATACGTTCTAGAAACATTGTTCAACACGTGCCGCATCGCCTCTCGTTATTACGATCAAATTTCTTGGCAGATACAATATATGCATGACGGCAGTGAAACCACGGAGGACAGTATGATTCTGGAAGTGACGTTAGTGGCAGGAGCTGGTTACGCGTTGCCAGGCTACCTTCAAGGACGACTTAGGTTTCCGCTTCACGTCAACGTTACACCCGTTAATGATCCCCCATTGCTCGAAATATTAACCGCAAAAGTGCTACGACTCGCTCAGGTGAGACACAAACGATCTATACGAGATATATATATATATATATTTCTCCGAGAGATTTTTGTCGCGTAAAGAACTTTTCCAATGAATCAAAAAGTTCAAAGCCACGTGAACGTAATTGACGCGAAACAGTTCGCAACGCTTCAGGCGACCTTTCGCTAAATCAATTAATCGGGAATCGAAGAAATTGTGGACTGTTTTCAACATTCGTATCTTTGAACGAACGTGGCGCGGTCGAGTCGTAACGAAATCGATTTAAGTCGCTCCAGTCGTTGCCCTTAATTAACCACTTAGAATCGCGATCTTCCTAAATGAAATAATTTCTTTCCTCGTGAAAATCTATTCTCGTGATATATATATGTATAAAACATCGAACATTCGAAATCAATTCTGAAATGAAAAATCTTGATGCTTCTTCTATCCGATAAATTCTTTTAAAATGAAATTAATAAAGATTAAATTTTTTATTTCGACAAAAATTAATAGATACGCGCTACGAGAATACGGAAATACGACGGACGAATCGGAATATAAATTATTGAACGATGAAACGATGGAAATATAACTAAATCCACTTAATTATCTGTAGGGCACGAGGAAAATCTTAACGAAAGAATTAATTTGGGCGATCGATGCCGACACACCGTCAGACATGTTGGTTTACACGGTCTTACGTACCGACGCGGATGCTGGATATGTGGAAAGAGTGACTTATCCGTCGCGACCTATCGACACGTTTACCCAGGCTGAATTAATGCAAGGATTAATTGCATACGTACACCGTGGAAACGGTAACGCAACTTCATCGATATTCACTATGCAAACAAACATCATTATTATTGTCGTTTAATTGCTGTCTATGCGAGAGCACGACATTACCGGTTTATTAACGATTCAAACGTTTATTCGGTTCAATTACGTTTTTCAGCGAAACCGAACGCGAAGCTTGATCTTCAGGTGAGCGACGGTATAGAAAAGAGTGAACCGGCGAGTTTAAGGGTGGCGGCTCATCCTTTAGAAATCAAGTTGATGCACAACACGGGATTGGTCGTGGTGCATCGGTCCTATTCATACCTGACACCGGCCAATCTCTCTTTCACCACAAATTCCGACGACAACACCATTGATATACGTTACGACATCGTCTCGAAATCGCAATTTGGCACGATTCAGAAGCTGAAGGACGTCTCGAGCAGTTGGATCAACGTCGACCATTTCACGAGCAGGGACATCGAGTTGCACGCGATACGCTATCTTCACAACGAGGGAAGCCCGAATCAGGACGAGTTTAAGTTTCAAGCCAGCGTTAGAGAGGTGAGAGCTCAACACATCTATGATTTTCGGATCACTTTCATCGATCTCGAGTTGAAAGAAGCCAAGAGGATACCCATTAACTTTACCAACGTGGCGGAAGTGATCGTCACTGGGCAAAATCTAAGGTATCAAACGAACCCGCTGATAACCGCGGTCAACAAGATCGTTTTTACCGTGACCATGGGACCAAGATACGGTAATTTGTTCCTTTCGAGTCGAAAACTACGAATCGGAGACACCTTCACTCAAGAGGATATCGACTCCGGCAAATTGAAATATCGACTGTTCAAGAGGGCCTATTCCACCATTCTAGATGAATTCGGTTTCAAAGTGAGCGCGCCGCAGTGCATCGATTTACACTCCGCGTTCAAGTTCAGGCATTATCTCAGCAAGAACGTGAAACCCTTGGACAGCATGGAAACTCTGAGGGTCGACGAGGGATCCAGAGTACCTCTAAGAATCGTTCGAACGAATCCAAAGGATTACGGGGTTACATCCTTGATCTATAACTTGACGATAGTTCCGCATCACGGTTGGTTAACCGTCACCAACAATTCCAAGTCTCACTCGCGAAATAACACCTCCTACTTCACTTCCGAGGAACTTTCGTCCCAAAAAGTGTACTACGTTCACGATGACTCGGAGACGAGGGAAGATTCGTTCCAATTCGTCGCTATCGCCTCGGACCTTGTTGATTTCATGTACGTGGGTGTATTTCGCGTCGAGGTGACGATGAAGAACGACAACGCGCCGGAACGAGTGGTTCACAAGGTGTTTCACGTGGTGTCCAAGGGCGAGAGATTGCTCACGAACAAGGATCTTGCCTACACGGACAAAGATATCGATACGAAGCCCAACGAGTTGATGTACACGAGACGGGACACGCAGAGAAATGGAATATACAGGATAACCAATCCCACCTCGCAGATACACGAGTTCAGTCAACAGGACATCGACGACGGCCAGATATTGTTTAAACATCAGGGCGAGGATCACGGAAAATTTGAGTTTGGCGTTACCGACGGTTATTTTTACACGGCCGGTGTCCTTGAAATTCAAGCCAGCCCACCTTACGTGAGATTGAGAGAGAGCAACGGGTCCGTAGTGCAGTTCAATCGATCGGTCGCTCTTCGTCCGAACGAGTTGGACGTTGAAACGAATGTGTACACAACGGACAAAGATATCAAGTACGCGATACTGGAGAAACCGAAGCACGGGGTGCTGCTGAAGCACGGTAGAGAAACTAATGCATTCAACAAAGAGAATTTGCGTTACGGCATAGTGTTGTACAAACATCTCGGAGGATCTTTGACGAGGGATGATTTTAAATTCAAGGTATCGACAAAGGGTGCGGAGGCAGAGGGGATGTTCCTGATTAAAATTTATCCCGAAAGTTATTGGCAAGCATTGATCGTTCAAAACAATAAAACCGTGTTCGTGGAGGAGGCTACTAGTATCTTGTTAAACAGAAAGAGTCTCGAGATCATGCATCCCAAGATACCAGAGTCCGAGATAGTATATTTTTTGAAAGAGTGGCCGCAGAATGGATATCTGGAGCTACAAATTCACGACGAACATAGCGACGAGACTCGAGAGGATTATATCGGAAACGCGGTGAAATCTTTCGATCAAAGCATGATAAACGAGGGTCGCGTGTTCTACGTGCAATCCGTGATGAATCAGACCAATGATAAATTTGTCGTCGATGTGACCAACGGAATAACTTGGCTGCGCGATCTGAACGTCAATTTTGTGATCGTCCCGGAAAAACTTTACGTCGAGGCGAAGGGTATCGTCGTGGTCGAGGGAAAGAGCACTATTCTCGATGAAAGCAACTTTTCTATCCTCACCCCTTACTATTCTAACAAAGTGACGAATTTTCGAATCGAGGAAAAACCGAAACACGGTACGATTCTGGAATCTACCAAGAATTCCGAGACGAAGAAATCCTCGTTCAAACATCTCAACGGTGGAATAATATTGTACAAGCACAACGGGGATGAATTTCCCAGAGATTCGTTCAAGATGGTCCTCATTGCGGGGGATAAAACCAGCGAACCCTTCGACGTTTGGGTGACGGTGCAACCCGTTAACGACGAGGTGCCCGTGCTGGTTAATAGGACGAAATTAACCGTTTGGCAGGGTGGATCGATCACGTTAACGCCCGATAATTTAGCGGCTGTTGATAACGATACCACGGCACGTGATATAACATTTAACGTCAGTGGAGTTCGAAATGGATTAATCTCGTTAAAATCTTCCCCGGAGGTGGATATTTACAATTTCACTCAGGAACAAATCGATCGGTCGAGAGTCATGTTCACGCATACGAGTAAGTACGTTACGGTGAGAAATTTTTTCCTACTTTTTCGAAAAAATCAAATTTCTTAAAACATTTCCCGTTCCAGATGGATCCGACGCCGAATTCAATTTCGTGCTCTACGATGGAGTACACGCTACGGAATCTTATACGATACTGGTGACCACGAAACCAATTCGATTGAACATCGAGCAAAACGTTGCTTTGAACGTTTTTCCGTTGACCAGAAAAATGATATCGAGCAAGTTACTGTTAACCAAATGCTCGGACGAGACTCGGGAGATAAAATATACGGTGCGAAATGGACCGCATCTTGGAAAAATCATCATGGAGACGAGCGAGGGTGCATGGTTGAACGTCGAACGATTCACGCAAACGGACCTTAACAATAGTAAAGTTTTCTACGAACATACCAAACAATTTATGGATCTGACTGCCAATGATTCGTTCACGTTCGACGTGGAAGCACATTTCGCGGAATCCTTAACCAATCAGGCGAGATTATAATTATCTTTATCTAAGACTCGTTTAAACGACCAATATCTCCACGCGTGAAATCATTTTAATTCTACTTCCTTCGCAGGTATTTCAAATAGATATCTCGGTCTCCAGCGGTGGATTGGACAGATATGTCTCCATAAAGAACGTGAGGGTCGAAGAAGGTGGTTCGACTCAGGTAGTGATGAACATAAGCGGAATCGTGTCGTTCCTTCAAACTCACGCTGGAATCGAGAATCCGGCGGTACTCTCGAGACTGGTCAATCAACCTAGTCACGGCCACGTGATGATTCTCCCGGATTTAAACGTTACCACTTTCTCTCAACCCCAGATCGAAGGTGGGAAGATCGCCTATTATCACGATCATTCGGATACTTTGCAAGATCGTATCAATTTTTCTCTTTACTTGACCCCTGGTCACATCCTTCTGTGCAACACCAGTATTCCGGTGATAATCGAACCCGTCAACGACGAGCCATTCAAATTAATCACGAATGCACCGTCCATCACCGTGGTTCAAAATCAGAATCAAACGATAACCAGAGAGAACTTGTTAACGACCGATCCGGACACTCCGCCAGAAGAAATCGTATACGACGTGATATCCAAACCGACGTTCGGTCGTCTGTTACTTCTACCGTTCAACGAGAATATCTCGGAAGTTCGTCAAGTGAACAAATTCACGCAGCACGACGTCGATTCCAATCGGTTGGTGTACGAGCACAACGGGCCTCTTCAAGCGGCCTCATTTTACTTCAGAGTTTGGGATGGACGGTTCAACCCGGTGTACACGGTGTTCAACGTCTACGTTTTACCTATCAAACTGAACGTCACCGTCTTAGGTCCTGTAAACCTCCAGCAAGGATCCAACGTAGCTCTAATTTCTGAGAGCACTGTGAAACTAGACACTAACGCGAGGCAAGATCTGGTCATTTACGACATAACGACGACCCCAAAGTATGGTGTGTTGTACGTGCGCGACGGAGCGGCGGCTAGTTTCAAACAAACAGATTTACTGTCGAAAAGCGTGATGTTTATGCAAACGGATATGACCGTGTCGAACGACAGTCTCGAGCTGACCGCACGATTGAGCGGATTTGAACAGAAGCGTATAAGAATCGACATCAAGGTGGTACCTCTGATGATTATAAATCCTATGATCGCTCTGGCAGGCGAGAAGACTAGAATAACGTTGCAGTATATGGATGCCACACCGTTGGCTAAATTGACGAGCAGCAATCCGACATACACGATTATCAAAAAGCCGAAATTTGGTAAAATAAAGAGAATCATAAGAAGTTCCTTCTCGTCCGGCGAGAAACGAGGAACTCGAGAGAAAGAGGTGAGCAAATTCTCTCATCAGGAGGTGATGTCGGGTGTGATTTATATGGTTTGCAAAAAAATTCCAACCATGGAATACGACGGGGTAATCGATAGCTTCGCGTTTATCTTAGCGGCCTCCATCTTTCAACCAGCCGTGGGCGAGTTCGATTTTCGCGTGAAACTCGACATGGATGAATATAACATCACGTTAGGTGGTCCAATGGACCCGGTAGGTCACGAGGGTGAAATGGCGATCGCGCCCAACATGAGCAACGATTATCTGTTAATTCTAGGAATGCTACTAGGCGTATTTTTACTCGGTGTAGTGGTGATAATCACTATTAGATGTAGACAAAATAAATACAAACATGCCGAGGAGGAGAAACCAGAACCAACCCCAGCAGTGGGTGTGATGCCTCTGCCAAGACCTCCGGACCATTTAATGCCCGTCACCCCTCACGTGAAACGTTACGCGAACGATCATAACAGCGTGACAGCAAGTACTCCATTGCCCGTTCTACCGACCATGACGTCGACCCTACCTCAATGCAAAGTGATACCCCTCAACCCCCTGGAAAGTATCACAGGATCCGAAATGGATGTTTCCGCGAAATATCCGTACGGTGTCGCGGATGGGGACGAATGGAGCAGTTTCGATACATCCGATCTACCTTGCCAATCGAGCACCGCACAAAGGACCAACAATCCCTTGCTAAGAAGAAATCAATATTGGGTCTAGCAAAAGAAGGGCTGTTCGCGATTAAAGCGAAACAGGCCGTAACACTTTCTCAAATTTGAAGACTGTTTTTTCTTACGAAACCTTGAGACTAATCGTCGATTAACTATGGTCTTAATGTGCCTAAAAATAATAATTGACTCCGCGAAAGGGGATATTATCGAAAGCCTCGATTTTATATCGGAAATTTTGACGGAAACTCTTTTTCCCGGCATCGACTCTTCCGCGATCCAAGATTGTATACTTATATCGTTAACGATAAGTCGAGGATCAGAGTTTCCATCGATTTTTTTCTTCTTTTGTTACAATATAAGCGATTCTGACAAGAGTGCTAAGTATACATATAATTCAACTAGTAAAATTTTGCGTGGTTTTCGCGTAAAAATACTTCCGCGATTAACGGGAAAGCTAAACACTCGTTAAATGTAAAAGAATACAAAACCCGAGACTATCATCGCTATTGTGGATCGAATGTGCCTAAGATATTAACGAGTCTTGTAAAAAAATTTTCCCACGACGCCTGCACGATGTCGATTTCGCTGTCTTTCCTCTCGGTTCGATGCCGAGATCCGAAACGTTCTCGTCTCAGCCAAATCTACGTCAATCGGGATCTTTTCCTTTCGTGCTTTATGGCGATACTTCTCTTCTCAACGAATCATCCTTTCTTTGTGAAAAAGGAAAAATAGGAAAAAAAAGTCATTGTCGAACATTCGATAAAGGTACCAGTAAAAATGCCACGAAAATGTTTAAATGACTATACCGGGAGCACGTAGAAACATTATCAGCGAAAAATATTATACGTAATAACACGTAAAATTTTGTGAGAAAAAAAAATTATAAAATGCATATTTCAGATTTATATACATATGAAAAAAATATAGAAATTATTTGCGACTTTTCTAAAAATAAAAAATAAAAAAAATACTACATATGCGCGTTCTAAGGATCAAGGTATAACCAAAGATACTTCGAGTTTTCGCACATATCTTTTTACGCGAGATTTTCGCATTTCTACTGATTCGCGTCGTATAATGTCGATTTCTCATTTTATCACTTGAGATCGCCTCTATTCCTTTCCACGATTTTATACCATTGGAGTAAAAAATTCTACATACACGTATTGAAACATATACAAAAAAATTCATTATAATTTCGAAATTTTCAAATGTCAAAACGAAATATATAACATATATATGCTGTCATTGCCCATTTTAACGATTTTTCTACTCCTCTAAAAATACCGATGTCCTTTTCTACGTAAAATTAATCTCGTCGACGTCGTGAAGGTTGAGTTTATTAGATCTTATAGACCGAATATGAATCCTCTTACGTCAATACTATGTGACGATAGAAAATTAATTGTGAATTAAGCAGCCGTGATGACGCCGTGGAAAAAAATTTATCCGTGAATCAATTCTTCAATACAACGACAAATTTTATTAAACCGTATTAATTGATCGGCGTATGGAACGCACAACAATGAATTCATATACACTCTTCAGTATTAATAGTAAATTAATAAATCGCTCGATCAATCGATATCGACTTGTTGATTCGCGCGCTCGTCAATTTTTCGACGAATAATATTTAAACATTTGTCTTTTAGAGCTGCGCAAATTCACAGTGACCTTAATCATGATTTCTATAAAATCCCTAGGAAATATATAATTAAGGAAATGCTCTAACGTTGATGTTAATATAGTGATCATGATAATAATAACGACAATTATTATTATTATACATGAACATATAAAATATATACACTCCTAAAATAGAAGACAAACTGTTCCACGAATTCGAAGCATATGCATTAATATGACAATTCCGATTCTCGTGTGGCGAAAAGAAAATACATTTTTAACAGAAATACGTGTGCTAATTAATGAATATGCTAGAAATGAACAGTTAGGCTTTTTTACATCCCTAAAATGAACCGATCCGAGTGCCAAACTTCTATATTGTGTAATATATATAGTTATATAGGATTGTATTTTCCCTGCCGACTGAATGCATTACTCTTGTAATTCAAATAAACTGAATGTGCGATGTTATAAAGTGAACAAATCATAATTACATACATACACCTTTCCATAATATAAAGAATTTTGAATAGAAAAATATAATATGCATATAAGTATATATTAACTTAACTTTTCCTTTCCCAGCTGTTTCAATTTCAGAATTCAATTTAATCCAGAATAAATTATAAATAATTTAATTTAATGTTTTAATGAACAACGAGAATGAATAACATTCAGTGACAAGGTAAGAAATATTCGAGATATCTAAAAAACATTACCGCGATTGCAGCCAATTAGCTCATATTACTTGCTCTACAATTAATAATTATATCACGTATGTTACAATTAGTAATTGTATATCAAGTAATACCAACCCAGGTCTCACCACGTGGAGGTTGCTGCATATTGGAGACCCACCCTAACCACGCGACGTCCCATCCACCCTCCTTTTACGTAAAAATTAGTTTATTTAAAATAATTCTCCTTTTGGTGTGTTTGTAAAACGTACAAATATTTGATCGTTGTGCAACAAAGACAACAAAAGGAATTGTAAGAAAAACCGACGCGGAAAATAATGATTCTTAAAATAAAATTAAAACTACATCTAAAATTAATTACGTAATTAATACAATTATTTAGACGAGACGCTCTTTCATTATATTATTATTTTATACCTTTATCGTAACGAAAGTGTGAAATAATTTTTAAAATATAATAATTTAATAATTCATAAATATAGAGGAAACAACAAAAAATAAATAAATAAATGAAACGCGTCTCGCAAAGAATTATTCTACCCATCACCATTTATTTAGAATTACTTATAAATAAAAAATTAAGAAGAGTAAATAACAATTATAAGCAAGTAATTATTAATAAATTAATGAGTAAATAATAATTATAAGTAACTAATTATAAAATAAATTAATTACTTATAATTATTATTTACTCTTCTTAATTATTAAGTGCATGCACTTAATTATAAATATATCTCATCGACCATTTTACATTTACCTTATTAATATCTTATTACTATCTTATTACTATCTTAATTGTACATGCATTATTTATAAATATATCCTATTTAATAATTTGAATATCAAATTGAAATTTTATGCTTTTTAACATTTTTTTGTAATGATTTCTTATTAATTGATTTCCCATTTTTTATATAATATTATTTGAATAATGAGCTACATCAACAATGATCTACATCAACAATGACCTACATCAACAAAATGATCTTTATCGACAATGATCTACATCGACAATGACTAACATCGACAATGACCTATATCGACAATGACCTATATCGACAATGATCGACAATGACCTACATCGATAATGATCTACATCGACAATGATCTAATCCTGACGATAAATCTAATTTAATTGAAAAATACCCTAACTAATTATAAAAACCAATACAAATTTATCAAAATTTAAAAATTTCCTTTTATAAAATTTGTCTATTTCAATCTCTATCTAGTCCTAATCAATTTAAAAGCTCTATCTATTGAAAGTTTAAAACTTTCATTTATGGATCCATAAATAATCCTACCAATATCCTATTTTATAATATTTTGTTTATCCTATCTATATAAAACTGGGAAAAAATTGATTATATATATTCTACTTAAATAAAAAATTTAATTCAAATAAAGGACAAGGAACGGGAAAAGGACATTATATATAATAGAATGAAACTCTAGTTTCTTCTTTGCTGACATTTCACAATGGAATTTCCTGTAACAAACTTAATTTCAAGAATTTAATAAAAGTTTACAATATAATAATCAATATTTAATACGAGATGATAATTATAATACATACTTCGTAATTGTATATACATACTTTCTTTTTCATGTCATTCTACTCAAGAACCACTGATATAACATATTTACATAACTACTTGAAATATTACAATATAAATTTGTCCTAGAAGTTAATAAATCTGAAACAAACTTATTTATTGGATTAGTACTTAAAAAAAAAAAAAAAAAAAAAAAAAAATATGTACCTAAAATGAAAACATATTAAAATATAATAAAAAACAGATTAACATATTATTGTTAAATAATTCATAATCGTTCATTATTCATCAAAATTATAAAAATTTAAAAGGATTCGAATTTAAATTTATATTAAAAAATTTTTATATTATATAAAAAAACTTTTAATTTAATTGAATTCAAATTAATAATAATATTTAGCTTTTAATATTAACAATAAAATGGAAAAAACTAGTCAAAATCATATAATTTATTTTATAATAATCAACAAATTTTATTAGAAATTTTCAAATAAAAAATTTTTAAATAAGTTCTTTTGTGAAACAAAATATAATTATACTTCTGCGATGAATCGAATTATACTTATAAAAAATAATTTTTATTAAAATTAAACGAATTATAATCGCGAATTACACATTTTGATTTACTAAAAAAATTTTATATCGAACAATTCAAATATTTCATTTTAATCGTAATAATTTTGAATAATAATGAAAGATTATTATTGATAAAAACGAACATTTTTGGCAATATTTTATGAAACAAATACTCTCATAAGAAGGGGATGCTGAAAAGTAAAAAAAAAAAGAGAAGATAACCAGAAGGGCTATCAAAAAATAATAATCCACTCAATTTAAACCCGAACAAAAACCGAGAGTGGAATATCTTTAATTTTTTCGCAACACTAATATACTAAATTCACAAAAGCAAACGCGATGAGTGCTTTATTATATTTGCAATGGCAATTAATTTATTCTTAAAAAAAAAAAAAAAAAAAAAAAAAAAAAGTAAATCCCGAAAATATACTCTTAATAGAGTGTTCTAGTTTTTTACGCAACTTTACAAACTAATTTTTGCACTCACGTTTCATTGTACGCAACACTAATGACGGATCCATTACAGCCATAGCAAAGGCTGCCGTTGTAAGATCACCAATGTGCAACTCTTATGGTTTGCACCGAGTGATCCAGGAACCAGGAACATTTCCACCGTATCAGTGGAAGAACTTTGGGCACATTATAAACGCAACACTAATTCAAAAAACGCGACTATTCATTGACGCAACACTACATCAAAAACACGATCATTCATTGACGCAACACTACATTAAAAAACGCGATCATTCTTTAACGCAACACTAATCTTTGAAATGAATTTAATAGAAATTTAATAAAAATTATTCTATATGTGAAAAGCTATTACTTCAAATATTTTCATATTATAAATTGCAATACTATAAAATAAAAAATGAAAATAAAAAATATATATATATATATATAAAATTTACAGTATTTCATAATCAAAGTAATTAAGAACAATCGCGATAGTTTTTTCATCGCAACACTAATTACAAAACGCGAAATTTGAAAACGCAACACTAATTCAAACCGTAATTTTTCATCGCAACACTAATACAAAACGCGAAATTTGAAAAACGCAACACTAATTCCAAACCGTAATTTTTTTTCGCAACACTAATGCAAAAAACGCGATTTGCCCATGATGAACTGGATGAACGATGGGCCAGCATGCAAATTGGCCAGACAATACAACAACATATACTACGTATTACTAAAACGAGCACAATGACAAAGTAGTAACAATGACTTCCCATCCTTTGGACCCAAAAAACAGATCCAAAAGATGAGAAACCATTCGGTGCAGCCCTCTTCGTGACAGTTTGTCGAGGCTTCTTCGGTCTTCCTCCTTCGGGCGCAATGCCCGCTGAAACTTTAAATCTAGGCTCGAGATTCACTAATCGCAAATCAAGAAAAAAAAGAAAAAAAAAATGACTAAATCGCGGAAACTAAGTGCACATGAACGACCAACGATCGCAATGATCATTCTCCGTACATATGCAGAATCTCGAGCGCAACGTTCGTTTCGAAATAATTCGCGACCACGACCGCGGAATTCGAAAAATCGACGAGCAGAACCAGAAACGAATGGCATAATCCATTCATCTCAGCTTTACCCTCGATTCTTCAAATTTTATTTCCTGAAACAAGTTGTCACGCGAAAACGCGCCTACCCGATCAGAGACTGTGACAACTTGCCCGGCCCTACCTACTTATAATTAACAGACACACCAGAAGTATACTACCTATCCTACCTAACCCTATATTTAAAAATTGGCAAACAGGCATACCAACACATTCATTCCACGATTCTCACGCATAATGCTCGGGCGCAAAAGCCTACACTAGGGAAAGCGTCCCGGGACACCTCCGACACCCGAGCTTGGCATACAACTTGCACACTCTAACTTTACGTACCATTTTCCTGAAATCGATTGACGATGGCTAGTGACCATTGCGTAAATTGCAATAAAAACATGCATATATCGTAATTGTAATTATCTACAGTCGTGATTAAAATAATATTCATGACTGTTAAATGATATTATTATTTAACTAGATGATACGGCATTTGGTATCATTGCTATAATTTTAACAAAAAAACTAATAAATTATTATTTATAATCCGCAATATTTAATAGCAGATGTAAAATTGTTATTGTATGATAATTGTGAATGGAATAATAATTAATAATTAATAACGAAATAACGACGCAATTCCACAGCCTAATCACACACACAATGTGGAAAATACGTCGTGCACGATACACTAATACATCGTCAATCGCTGAAAAATTTTTATTAACTTAATGACTAGATTCATCATGCTCATTGCCTCTCCTTCACTCAAGTAGCACCTGGGCACGTGAATGAGTTCCTGGCAATGAACACGGAAGGGGTTAAATCTGAAAATCCTGAGCTAAAAAAAGTATTAGTATCTATTTCTAATGTTTCTAACGGGCTAATATTTCTTAATCTGCTTGTTTTATTTCAAATTTTAATAAATCTTTACAATGATAAATATTAATTTTAATTAGATAAAGAAAAAAATAATATATATATATGAACAATGAACAAGAAATTTATCTCTGATAATTAAAAATAAGAAATTATTGACTCTAGATCATTGACTCTAAATATTAATGAAAATAGTACCTCAGGCGATCTTTTCATCAAAGCAGATTTTCGAAAGTACTAAAACAATGTTCAAAACTTGTGGCTTTGATTTAAAAATCTACCTGTCGCGAAATGTTTTCTTGCACTATATTTTATTACATTTTTTGTACGGAAAAACATGAAAAATTAAATATTTTTACATTTCGAATTTAAGTACAGAATAAAATGTCAAATAATTAATTCTTTTCATGCATTATAAATATATGAAATAGAGAGAAATTAAATATTGTTTATTATCACGTGATAATAAACAACCATTATTATAATATAAATATTATAATTATCATATGCATCATCATTATTATTGTATAATTTCTAATATTACGTTAAAACTTATTCATATAATGTTAATTATGAATATCGTTTTGTTAAAAACGCGATGTGCAAGAAAACCTATCCTGATCTAATAAATAAAACACAAATGAAATGTTACTACTCACGGGTATAATAAATATTATACCCGCGGTCATTGTGCTCGTGCAAAAATCTACGTATACAACCAGTCATCCGTGTCGATTCGGATCTTTCATCCTACGACATGATTGAATGACCAGAGGAACCAAAATGCATGCGACTCACCATTAGATGCGAAGAATCTGCGTTGCGCCATCAATGCTGTCGTGATCCATTACGAAGTTGTCGTCAAGTTGGAGGATGAAAACTGTAAAGAAAAAAACGAATACCAATTTAGAACACAATATATACATATATATATATACTAATTAATGAAGAAAACTGAAGGAAAAATGAAACTATATTGATGGAAAAATACAAGATGATTACCTCTTCGCGTGATGGATGATCGCCTTATGTTCTTGAAACACTGATTTTAACCTGTACCGAAAACGAAAATTTGTAAGAAAAAAAAAAAAAAATAAACTATTGACGCGTCCGTAAATGATAATCGGCGAACAAACACTGACTCTAATATCGCGAATGATTATTATAAAAAATTATAAATTAAATAAGAGCAGCTGTGCTCTAAAAAATATTAAAAATACTTTATTACGAAACAAACACTGATTCTACTGATCGCATTGCGCGCGACCACAAAATTTTTTTCAAAAGTCCAAAGGATGACATGATGACAGTACCTTTAAAAAAATATAAAATATTACATTAGTTTAAACAAGTATAACTTTGATTATTTAAAAATTTTTAAATAATAATAATTTAACTTTAAGTTTCAAAATTTAATAAAAATAAAAAATCAAGTATTACTAATCTTTAATAATGATAAAAATTAAAATTTTAATACTTAAAATTTGAGAAATAAAAATCTATTAATTTATAAAGTTAATTGAAAAAAATAATAAATTTTTCCAAAAGGAGATTTATTTCTCGATTAATAATTAAACAAAATCAAATAATAAAATAAAATAATTGAAAATATACAAAGATAATTACCTCTTCGCGTGATGGATGATCGCCGTATGTTCTTGAAAGCACTGATTTTACCCTGTACCGAAAACGAAAATTTGTAAAAAAAAAAAAAAAAAAATAATAAACTACTGCCGCGTCCGTAAATGTGAAATCGGCGAACAAACACTGACTCTAATTTCGCGAATGATTTTAAAATTAAATTGAATAAGAGCAGCTGTGCTCTAAAAATTATTAAAAATACTTTATTACGAAACAAACACTGACTCTACCGATCGCATTGCGCGCGACCATAAAATTTTTTTTTCGAGTCGAAATGATGACAGTACCTTTAACAAAAAAATATAAAATATTACATTAGTTTAAAAAAAAACACAATTTTGATTATTAATTCACTTTGTTTAGTTCCAAAAATCAATAAAAATAAAATCGAGATATTACTAATCTTTAATAATGATAACAATTAAAATTTTAATACTTAAAATTTGAGAAAAAAAATCTATTAATTTATAAATAATTAAAAAATAATAAATTTTTCCAAAAGGGCGATTTACTTCTCGATTAATAATTAAACAAAATCGAATAATAAAATAAAATAATTGAAAATATACAAAGATAATTACCTCTTCGCGTGATGGATGATCGCCGTATGTTCTTGAAAGCACTGATTTTACCCTGTACCGAAAACGAAATTTGTAAAAAAAAAAAAAAAAATAATAAACTACTGCCGCGTCCGTAAATGTGATAATCGGCGAACAAACACTGACTCTAATTCGCGAATGATTACTAAATTAATGAAGCTGTGCTCTAAAAAATATTAAAATTTTATTAAAAACACTGACTCTATCATTGCGCGCGATCACAAAAATTTTCTGAAAATAAATCTGTATTAGTGGAAAGGTAGTATGAGTATTTGTTCATAAAATTTCATCTTTGAAGCTATAATTACACGAAAGCGAAAAATAAATTCAATCAATTTGAAATTAAAAAATAATTTAATATATTCGAAATAATATATGATTTGTTTAATCTATTCCACTTTTATTTTTAAAGCATTATTTAATTCATAATAGAATTATGAATTATTTAACATGTCAATAATAAAAATAAAAAATAAGTAAAAATATATTTATTTTTGATAAAAGATTAAACATTACCGCTCTGCCATAAAAGTTACCATCTGATTGTGGTATCAATATTGAAATCACATGTTGAAAGTTCATTACATCTCAGCAATCAACTTTTAACCTGCACAAAAAATAATCAAATCTTTAAATAAATATAAAATATAGAAAGAATATTTAAGCAATAGTCACGCACTTGTAGCAAACCGTCCTATTAGTTCAACTTTCGATAATAGAATGATACTCCGTGGCACGACTTTGTTTACGAAATTATAAATTGGAGTGGGGATTTGTTCGGCAGAAAGTACGACATATCGAATGTAAACCGACAATTTCTTGGAAACGGATTATAGGAAATCGTAATACGTCTTAAGTGTAAAATCAAAACAAAGAAATAATACACGAGTTGAGGACACAGAATAAATATACGAAAACGACTGAAGGAAATATTCGTAATTGCGTATATGCGAAATAAAATTGATATAATAATTTAACTACTTTTATTTAAAACTAAAAGAACAAAATAAAAAGAATAACGAATAAAACGAAAAAAAATTATCGGATTATCTCTTAAACGCGTCTAAACAATTAATCATTCAATATTACCTTACAACGAACAAACGATAATTTGCACGAATAAAAATCAAAATCATAAATTAAATATACAAAATTAAAAAATTATATTGATAAAACACAATATTTAAACTCAAATTTTGATTCAAAGATTTATAATATAATTTATAAATTATTATAATTGTCAATAGACGAACTATATACGTAACAATAAAAACGATTACAAAAAACTACATAATTAAACGTATATTGAGTATTTTTTAATAATATTTAATACACATTTAAATAAATATATTAATTAAACAAAATTAATAATAATTTATAAATTATAAAAATATATTAATTATAAATAATACGTATAGACTCACCAGCTTTAGTCCTATCAGTCCTATCCCCACGAAGTCCACCAGAAGACTGACTCCGAGCGTACTGATTCGTCGAGCGTTGGGCCGTAGCTGCTCTCTGATTGGCTGTAACAAAAGGATCTTTTATTTCATATGCGCGCGCAAACTAAATTAAATAAATTAGAAATTATATTAAATATTAATAAAATTAAATAATAAAAATATTAATATAAGGAATTTCAATTTTAATAATAATATCAGATAAAACTGGAATACAATAAAAAAATTAAAATATAAATCAATTAAAATAAAAATTAAAAAAAATTAAATAATTAAAATAAAATAAAAAAATTAATAAATTATAAAATATAAATATATGAGTAAATAAAAAAATAAATATCTATTTTTGAAACTCACAAGGAATAAGTTTTTTCTTGAATTCACCACAATATTAATGTTGAACGATGTTGTCCCTTCCGAATCCTTACGTAAAATGAGTGCAAATAATTAGTGCATCCTTTTATAAACTTTCTCGGCAGCACCTCCGCACCAATCAGAAGAGACCATACGATACGCTGACAGTTAGAAATATTTTAGATAAATAATTGGACCAATTAATATAATATAAGTGTATTTATATATATTTAATTCATAATTTATTATTTATTTATTAATTTGAAAAATAATAAAAGATATCACAAAATACGAATAATTAATTTGATATTCCTGTCAAAAAAGAAAACATCTCTGCTTCAACAGGATCGTTCTATGATTCTGATTGGTTCAGCAATGCTACCGAAAAGTTTATAAAAGGATGTACGTATTATTTGCAATCATTCTAACGTAAAACAAAGAAGAAGCAACATTCAAAAAACGTTACCGCCATTAAATAAGAAAACTACCCTATTCCTATTCCCTATTCCCTATTCCCTATTCCCTATTCCCTATGATTTTCATAAATAAAATTACTATTAATTACATATTTATAAATTTTATCCTTATTGTTAATTTGTTCCTTCATTTAAAAATACCTACAGTATTATTTTCATTAATCTACATAATTCCTGTCACTACTCCTTATTTTTTCAATCACTTAATTATATTAAAAAAGTATTCATATAAAAAAAAAAGATCTCTCTCTTAGAAAAGTGTATCACAATTCTGATTAGTACGGTGATGCTATCTAAAATTTATAAAAAATGATATATTTATTATTATTTCGAATCATAAGAGATGAAAAATTAGAAAAGAAACAATCAAAAACATTTTTCTCGATTCAATAGAAAACTATTCTCTATTTTCTAGAAGTATTAACACTAGCATTGAATATCGTTAATCATATTCGTTACTATTTTATTAAAAAATATATATAATTTTGCGTTATTATTTACAATTTTATTTATGTATTTATATAATATTATTTATACATTTTGATTTATTCATTCGTATTATATTATTTCATCTAAATTATTTATTTTAACGCAAATTGTTTAACGTAGTCTAACGTTGATGCCAAAAACGAAGCACTTCGCCAATCAGATCGCTCTAAGATTCTGATTGGTGGAAAGATGCTACAGAAAAGTTTATAAAAGGATGTACGTGTTACTTGCAATCATTCCACCGTAGAACAAAGAAGAAAAACATTTAAGAAACTTATATTATTATGAAATAAAAAGCTGCTCTACTCCCTAGTCCCTATTCCCAATGAGTTTCATAAATAAAATTACAAAATTATTAATTTTTATATATCCTTATTGTTAATTTGTTCATTTGCAAATACATACGATATTATTCCCAAATATCGGCTTATTTCTTGTCACTATTCCTTTTCTATTCATTATTTATTATATTATAATTATATTCATACTTTCTTCTTTATTCAAAATGTATATATAAAAAGATTACACTCTTAGAAGAATTTTTTTCACAATTCTGATTGGTACGGTGATGCTATTTAAAAATTTATAAAAAATGATATATTTATTATTATTTCGAATCATAGATAAAAATTAGAAAAGAAACAATCAAAAAACATTTTTCTCGATTCAATAGAAAACTATTCTCTATTTTCTAGAAGTATTAACACTAGCATTGAATATCGTTAATCATATTCGTTACTATTTTATTAAAAAATATATATAATTTTGCGTTATTATTTACAATTTTATTTATGTATTTATATAATATTATTTATACATTTTGATTTATTCATTCGTATTATATTATTTCATCTAAATTATTTATTTTAACGCAAATTGTTTAACGTAGTCCACGTTGATGCCAAAAACGAAGCACCTTCGCGCCAATCAGATCGCTCTAAGATTCTGATTGGTGGAAAGATGCTGCAGAAAAGTTTATAAAAGGATGTACGTGTTACTTGCAATCATTCCACCGTAGAACAAAGAAAAAAACATTTAAGAAACTTATATTCGATGAAATAAAAAGCTGCTCTACTCCCTATTCCCTATTCCCAATGAGTTTCATAAATAAAATTACAAAATTATTAATTTTTATATATCCTTATTGTTAATTTGTTCATTTGCCAATACATATGATATTTATTCCGAAATACCGACTTATTTCTATTATTCGCTATTCCTTATTCTATTCATTTATTTATTTATACTCAAAGAGTAATAATAAATAAGAAATATTTCCTCTTAGAAGCATTCTAATTTTTCACAATTCTGATTGGTACGGTGATGCTATCTAAAAATTTATAAAAAATGATATATTTATTATTATTTCGAATCATAAGAGATAAAAATTAGAAAAGAAACAATCAAAAACATTTTTCTCGATTCAATAGAAAACTATTCTCTATTTTCTAGAAGTATTAAACTAGCATTGAATATCGTTAATCATATTCGTTACTATTTTATTAAAAAATATATATAATTTTGCGTTATTATTTACAATTTTATTTATGTATTTATATAATATTATTTATACATTTTGATTTATTCATTCGTATTATATTATTATTTCATCTAAATTATTTATTTTAACGCAAATTGTTTAACGTAGTAACGTTGATGCCAAAAACGAAGCACTTCGCACCAATCAGATCGCTCTAAGATTCTGATTGGTGGAAAGATGCTACAGAAAAGTTTATAAAAGGATGTACGTGTTACTTGCAATCATTCCACCGTAGAACAAAGAAGAAACAACATTTAAGAAACTTATATTTATGAAATAAAAAGCTGCTCTACTCCCTAGTCCCTATTCCCAATGAGTTTCATAAATAAAATTACAAAATTATTAATTTTTATATATCCTTATTGTTAATTTGTTCATTTGCAAATACATATATTATTCCCAAATATCGGCTTATTTCTTGTCACTATTCCTTAATCTATTTCATTTATTTATTATATTAATAATTACTCATATTTCTTCTTTATACTCAAAAGTAATATAAAAATATTTCCTTCTTAGAAGAATTTTTTCACAATTCTGATTGGTACGGTGATGCTATTTAAAAATTTATAAAAAATGATATATTTATTATTATTTCGAATCATAATAGATAAAAATTAGAAAAGAAACAATCAAAAACATTTTTCTCGATTCAATAGAAAACTATTCTCTATTTTCTAGAAGTATTAACACTAGCATTGAATATCGTTAATCATATTCGTTACTATTTTATTAAAAAATATATATAATTTTGCGTTATTATTTACAATTTTATTTATGTATTTATATAATATTATTTATACATTTTGATTTATTCATTCGTAATATTATTTCATCTAAATTATTTATTTTAACGCAAATTGTTTAACGTAGTCCACGTTGATGCCAAAAACGAAGCACCTTCGCGCCAATCAGATCGCTCTAAGATTCTGATTGGTGGAAAGATGCTGCAGAAAAGTTTATAAAAGGATGTACGTGTTACTTGCAATCATTCCACCGTAGAACAAAGAAGAAAAACATTTAAGAAAACTTATATTCGATGAAATAAAAAGCTGCTCTACTCCCTATTCCCTATTCCCAATGAGTTTCATAAATAAAATTACAAAATTATTAATTTTTATATATCCTTATTGTTAATTTGTTCATTTGCAATACATGATATTATTCCGAAATACCGCTTATTTCTATTTTCGCTATTCCTTATTCTATTCATTTATTTATTTATACTCAAAGAGTAATAATAAATAAGAAATATTTCCTCTTAGAAGCATTTTTCACAATTCTGATTGGTACGGTGATGCTATTTAAAAATTTATAAAAAATGATATATTTTATTATTATTTCGAATCATAATAGATAATAAATTAGAAAAGAAACAATCAAAAATATTTTTCTCGATCAATAGAAAACTATTCTCTATTTCTAGAAGTATTAACACTAGCATTGAATATCGTTAATCATATTCGTTACTATTTATTAAAAAATATATATGAATTTTGCGTTATTATTTACAATTTTATTTATGTATTTATATAATATTATTTATACATTTTGATTTATTCATTCGTATTATATTATTTCATCTAAATTATTTATTTTAACGCAAATTGTTTAACGTAGTCCAGCGTTGATGCCAAAAACGAAGCACATTCGCGCCAATCAGATCGCTCTAAGATTCTGATTGGTGGAAAGATGCTGCAGAAAAGTTTATAAAAGGATGTACGTGTTACTTGCAATCATTCCACCGTAGAACAAAGAAGAAAAACATTTAAGAAACTTATATTCGATGAAATAAAAAGCTGCTCTACTCCCTAGTCCCTATTCCCAATGAGTTTCATAAATAAAATTACAAAATTATTAATTTTTATATATCCTTATTGTTAATTTGTTCATTTGCAAATACATACGATATTATTCCCAAATATCGGCTTATTTCTTGTCACTATTCCTTAATCTATTCATTTTTTATTTATAAATAATTATATTCATATCTTCTTTATTTATACTCAAAAAGTATAAAAAGAAATATTTCCTTC